>NW_027115109.1:1314695-1344373 GCF_000696795.3 Halyomorpha halys
TATTTCCACGTTGGAGGTGGCAGTTTTCTGATCAGGTGACAGTGCGTGAGGAGAGTATGACCTATTCTCAAGCTTTTGAATTTTTATGATTTGTTACTTATTCTTGTTTTTGTTTATTAGATGTATTTTGTATTGTTCATTATGAAACTATTTTAAAAGTTTATTCTTTTAATATTATTATCTACTCAAATCCTCTGATAGAATTCTTTAGGGAAACATTTATAATTACACTCTACAATTCTCTTCATAAGCTATTCCGTTATAACGGTGTCTGAATATACTGAGTACTACACGACTTTTATATTTTATAAATATATATTTTTTATACATTGAAATATATTAATATATTTTAGGACAGCTATGCAATAGCAAACTCTACAAAACAAATCTACAGCAGCTCCACCTGCATCTATAATTACCAATAATTCACTACGTCATTTTGAGAGGCGACTGCATGGCGTTTAATTAATTTTTTGTTCAATCACTACCAAACAAGAGCTTCAATTTTCTATGAAACAATAAAAAAATCTGCTTGTATCATTTACACAAGCATTAATATCATAAAATACAATTCGGAAATTTTATATTATTTTCATTATACAAAATGAAAAAAAAAAGTCGATATTTAAAGTTGCAGTTTTATAAAATTATGAATATTTTGTCCCAGTTAGAACTAAACCCCATTTATTTCTTACTTGATGTACTGAAGTTGATTAAAACATTTTAGTATACTTTAGATAGAAAGTATACTTTTTCACGCTACCGTGATCATAAGTATCTATTATTTTTTTTTTTAAATTGCTATTTGAATAAATTTGATGTAAGATCAAAATGGAGTGATACAGGCATGTAAAGACTCTACCCATTGGTAGCACTATAATTTTTTTTTTTAAATCTTAAATTTGAACAGGTAAAATCACTAATCAATATACATCTGTTTCTCTTTTTCAAATTTATTAGAGATATTATAAAATAACGACTCAGCAACAGTACAATGATAATATTTCGATTGGAAGCGAGCCCAAATTTGTAACATTCAAGAATTCAGAACTGATAACCAGCTGATTTGTGGAATCTTAAAAAAAAAACATTTTTTTAATGAAATCTATTTATACAAGACAATCTGCCCAACGCAAAATTTACATCATAATTATGTCCTTGAAACTTGTCTAATAAACCTTCTGGGATTTCATGATGATTTCACATTCAAAATAAAATTTATCTGGCATCCTATATTTATCAGACAGATATAATGATAGGATTGGATAGCTCAGTGGTAAGATACTGTGCTACTAACTCCAAGCCCCCGGTTCGAATCCAGCAATGGCAGATAATTATTTTGTTTTTCACTCAGTCAGCCCTGTGGATTCGCCAGGACTCTGTGTCCACCCAGCCTTATGAAGTGAGCACCCTTAATAATTCGGTAAAAATATGGAAATCGAGCATGTTTCTGATCGCCTCCTTGCACAGCTTTTGGTCTATTAATAGTAATTCCTTACAATGTATTGCATTTCTGACTGCATTTTGTTTTAATACAGATATAATGGCACCGTGTAAAATCTTTCGAATAGAAATCTTAGAGAGATGAAAAGAGAAAGAAAAAAGAAAAGTAAACGAGACAACCTCTTCTTTTATTATTAAAAAGTGGGTTGTGAACATATGTTGCAATTCCACTAACATGAATAATTTATTTGAAATAAAAGATTTTTCAAATTTTGGTAATGTTTCAAATAACTGTTGACTAATGAAGAGATGAAGACACTTCTTATACCGCAATATAGAAAACTTATAGAGCCGTCTTTGAGTACGCTTTTTATATCAAAACAGTTATCCACCTTGTAAAACAGTTTTTTACTCGTTTACTGCAACATACAATAAAATAATTTAAAAATGGTAAAATTAGTTAATAACTAAATAAGTATATTGTAAATAACGTACTTGATTTATGCTGCATTCGTTGTTGTTATTCTTCTTACACCTTCCTAATATGACACCATCATTTTTTTTATTTCTATTATGTCGCAGGGACTCAATACCTTCCTCCTGGTTCCTTTGAGGTTAAGGTTACTGGAGAAGATTCCACGATGAACTTGGTAGCAAAGGACTCCTCTCTGCAGACGAAACGATTTGTCCTCTTGAGGACCGGGAAAGTCATCTTCTGAAGTGCTTCTCATCTTTCGTGAGCACTGCGCGGCGCTCACTCTAGCAAGATGGTCGAAAGGATCCGAACCTGACTCTTCAGTACTCGGTCCATCAGAAAAAGTATCCATGGCCATCGATGCTCTTCTAGCCCTCAACCTCCTCTTTATAAACGAAATGACTTGCTCCTTGCAGCACCTGGCACGCCATCTTCTGAAATTCGGTTCATCCCCTCGTGAATAGTGAGCCGTCTTCGATCTTGCGTGGTGATCAGAAGGATTCGAATCCAGCCCTTCTATGTTCGACTAATCTCGGAACGAATCCACGATCATCGGCGTTCTTCAAGTCCTCAACTTCCTTTAAACACTCAAATCCGGCATTTCTCCCCCTTTTCCTAGATTTTCTTCTCTATGAACCGACTTTTTCCCTCGAATCTACTTCAGCTCGAACAGATATTGCGTTCTAACATAAGATTCCATAAGACTAATTTAAATAAATTAGTTCAGGGTCGTGGTAATAATATTACTAATCATAATATTGTAATAGTATTATATCCGTATCTTATTATTTTATCCTCATAAAATAACAACAGATAAATGGAGCAATAATGAAAAAGCTTGTTTGAGCTTAATTTATTTATTTATCGACAAATAAAACGTTTCATTTTTCGTCTAATCCAGGACGATTTGATCTACCGCGCCTAAAAAAGTTTCACTTCAATAGAAAAATCCATGAATTTACTTAACTGGGACGAGCCTAGACCTATTGAATAGTTTACTATATAAAATAAATATATTTAAATAAATGCAAAATAATCCATAAATCATTTACTTCTCAGCTATTAGCTTAGTTGGATTTTAAGAAAGCTAAACATTGTCGTTTAAGTTCAACTTTCATTTCAGTCAATTGAAGTTAAAAACCTTCCTCTTGACAATAGTTCCTTTTAAATTACAACAATGATATCAAATAGATTATTGTATTGGTGACGCTAAGAAGAAGATTCTTAAAGTGTTAGAAATTAGATAATCTATTGTTTAGCTTAGGTTAATTGGTTTAAATGAAATATTTGTTATTTTTAGTATAGAGTTCTGGAGATGGAAAATGTTTCCTTAAAACGTTAGCTTTGTGAGGTTATAAGAAAATATGAAATATGGAATTGGAAGTTGAACTCGCTCATTAATCAACAAAAAAAAATGTGAATCTACGCTACGGTGACTTGAGACTAAAAAAGGCACACTACAATAAATTTATTTCAATAAATATAAAGGATTCTTAAACCACCGACTTTTTAAGTTATTTGGAACATAGCCCTATCCTCAGGAGTCAGCAAAATACCAAACCAAGTTATCCTTCAAATTTATAAAAATACCTCTCTACTATATCTAACTTGGTTTGAATTCTTTTGGCACCTAGAAGATGGAGCGTTGAACCATGACAAATTAAAGCCACCAGAATTTTAATCAGTGCTGGACGGTTTTTTGTGAATGGAAATAAAATACATATACCACAATAATAATTTTAGAGAGTAATTTGCTAATGACTCTTAAATGAGTTCTAATTCAATATAATAAGTTTGGCTGCAGATGCAGGTATAACTCCAGTGAAATTAATGTGGTGGTTGCTGCGAAATGTGTTATTATTATAGGCACAAAGTGCTTAAAATATCTACAGTAGGAAAGACTGCCTAACCAATATATCTCTCTAAAATAAAAATAGAGAGTAATCTAACGACGACGATTCATAGTTCAGTAACCAACATCTGCTAGAGCGATGTTCATCTTCTGGTACAACCATAGCACGAAGATCTCACAGTAAGTTGCATATCTTCGATAGTATGATTCGAACTCTCAAAAACGGAATGGATCGACAAGTACTCGAGATAAGAGTATTCGATCTCTTCTTCCTTTAACGCTCCTACAATAACGCGATATATGATCGAGCAAAAGTAACCTCGAGGGAAAGAGTGGGTTTCTAGAGAAAAAAATTTAAGAAAAGGAGAAAAATGCCGGACTGGAGTGTTCCAAGGAAGTTGAGGACTCGAAGAACGCCGATGATTGTAGATTCATTCTGAGATGAGTTGAACACAGAAGGGCTGGATTCGAATCCTTCTGATCACCATGCAAGATCGAAGACGGCTCACTATTCGCGAGGGAAGGAGCTGAACTTTAGAAGATGGCGTGCCGGGCCCTCCAGTGAACAAATCGTTCTGTGTACAGAGAGGTGGCTGAAAAATAGAAGGGCACCGATGAACTTGGCCCCTCCTCCGCGTCCTGAGTACTGGAAAGTCAGATTCGAACCCTTTCGATCAGCCTACTAGACCGAACGCCGCTCGGTTCACACGAAAGACGAGATGCACTTCAGAAGATAGCTTTCCCGGTCCTCAGGAGAACGAATCGTTCCGTCTTAAAAGAGGAAACTTCCGCTAGCAAGTGCGTCGGGGAATCTGGTCACAGCTCTTCTACAAGAGTTATCTACAGGTTTCTTGATTCGACGGGTATGATCATCACCTTCCAAATAACCTGCATGAACAATAGGCCTTTCTGGTAGTAGGTCTTAGCAACTGCAACAAATGAGGCAAAAATAATTTTTAATTAGAAAAGTTGATTGCACTAAATATAACTTATACAAGTCTTGAGTGAATTCAGAGATAAATTATAATTCTGATATCAAAAAATAAGCTTAAATAATAAATACTACTTAAAACATTAACATATATTTATATAAACTTAATAGTATATTTATAAATTAGGTTCACTTACTTGACTCAGGACATGAAGCTCATCTCTTTTGTAGTACTGAACAACAACCTAAAGTAAAATTCGTGGTGTCTTGTTTTTTAGAATTTCCATCTCATTTGTAGAGTGTTTTGGTCTGGTAGAAAGTATCATAGAAGTAGATTCAATTCTCGGTTCTGCAAAATTAAAAACCAGTAAATTAAAACAATGATGTAATAACAACATATTGCTATATATTAATTAGATATTTTGCTATAACACTTGATAAAACTATGATTGTTGATAATCAAATGATTAAAGTAAATCATATTACTATATTAAGTGTTACAACATAATATCCTTATATTATGGTTATTTGTTGTGTATAATTAGTTTAATGATTGTAGGACCAATTGTAATAAGAAAAAGAAAATATTTAACAGAAATTGAGTTTTTTTTTATTTCGATATAACCACTTTTGGAAAGTTAATATATAAAAATTATTATAGAAGCCTCTCATATAGACAAGTTAAATTTAAATTGAAAATGTTGATTTTTAAAACCTAATTGAGAAGGAAAATATTTAATTTTGTAATGAACTGGATGTTTTTGGAGTAGAATTTTAATCTGCCAAAAAAAAGTTTACGTTTAAGAAATGGATACATTAGCTATTGATAAAAATTACTCAATTATTTAAATTTTATTTTTCTCAAACATATTCAAAACTTTATTAGTATCACGGTAATTGAAGGGTCCTTCTGAATAAAATATTAATAGCAAAAGAAAATTATTATTTAAAATACAATTAGACAATTACTAATAAAAAACATTTAATCTAGATTAGTCTACAAGACTTACTTTTTAAAAAATATTTTAATTGAAAAGACAAAAATTAGTTCAATGAAATAAAGAAATATAATTTATAACAAAACAGGAAAATTGCTAAAAGTGTATACACATCTAGTAAATCCATATGTGTAAATTTAAAATTGATTAATTTAAATGGCAGTATACTTTATTTAAGAATTTCGTATAGATATATGTACCTTAAATATTGTAGAAAAACTTTAGCATTACACTCAGATAATTGACAAATCGTTTTTCATTGGTTAAACAGTTAAACTTCTGATTTAACGAATAACTATAATGATAATTACAAAGCATTATCACACAGTAATGCGTAGTATTTGTTAAGTATTATAACAAATAATTATTGCATCGGTACAGAGCTGGGCATAAACTAACTGTGTAATGCAATGTTCGACCTGCACGGACCTGTAGGGTCCAAAGTTCAAAGAGCCTATTAAACTAAATAAATTTATTTTCCTGCAGAATACGATAATTGTTAACACAAAAAATGGGTATCTTGTAAATACGTATGTTTTGAATTAATTAATTTGAAAGGCAGTATAATTTATTTTACTATTTAGTGAGTAACTTAAAATATTTTAGAAAAACTATTGCGTAACATTTATAAAATTTAAAAATCTTTATTCATTTCTAGATGTAATGGAAAAAGTAATAATTATTGCGATGAGCATTAATGAGAGATGATAAAGACATTATTTATTTTAAAAATTAATATGTACCTTAACCATTGTTTAGTAGTTAACATTTTAATCATCTCAAGTGATTTCTGGAAGTGTTAAATGATTATTATAACGAATAATTATTGCAAACTGCACCAGTGCAGAGCTGGGAACGAACTAACTGCGCAGTACATTGTTCGACATGCACGGACTTGTCGAGTCCAAAGTTCAAAGTAGGTATATTATAATAAATAAATTTATTTACTTTCTAACTGAATAGGATAATTGTTAAACATTTATTAACCTAGTAAATGCGTATGTTTAGAATTAACAAGTTTAAAAGACAACATAATTTATTTACTATTATATTAATTATTTTAAACATTTAAAAAAAAAGTTTTACAGTACATTTATAAAGTTTAAAATTTTTTGATGATTTCTAGATGCAGTTAAACATCTGAAGTAACGATAACTATAATAATTATTGCTAATGGAATAGATGGAGAGCAGGGACAAGACAAAGACATTATTATTTATTTAAAACAATAATATATACCTTAAATATTATAAGTAGCTTACATTTTAAACATCTCAAGTGATTTCTAAAAGTATTAAACGATTATTATATCAAATAATATTCGTAAAGTGCTTCGGTACAGAGCTGTGACTCGACTGAGAACAAAGAACAGTGTGCGAACCTGTACGGACCTGTAGACTCCAAAGTTCAAATTAGTCTTTATTAAAATAAATATATTTATTTCTTTTCTTACTAAATAGAAAAATTCTTTAAGAATAGATTAATTTAAGGCAATTTTATTAATCAATATTTAATATACATACGTAAGTTTTATAATATATACACTCATATGTAATACACTATCGAGAAAATTTTGTCTTACGTTTAAATAATTGTTTATTGTGATTTTTAGACGTACATAATTACAAATCTTATCTATCGAATTGCTATAATAATTATTATTATTTAAGTTAAATACATTAAACGTTGATTAATTTATTTTTTATTTAAAAATTTAATTTATACCAGGATCCCTGTAGAGTTTTTCGGTACATTCAAATAGCATAGCAATCATGATTTGTATTTAGATGCAATTAAACTTCAGAAAATATTATGAAAACTACTACTTCCACGAAGATAAACATAATAAACTATTTTATAGTGCATTAAACTAGTTTTAATTTGAATGCTAAAAACAATTGTACGTCTAATGATTCCTGAGATATGGTTTTCCCATAATAAATTTACTAACAACTGAATTTTTCTTATTTTGTTATGAAATGTCGCTTAAAAAAAAAATAAATAAATGAAATTGTACCTCGGAAACGTAAATATTATAGCTCATATTTTAGCAAATTTACTCTGCTTTAAATAATGCTCTCTTGGGTTTTCTAGTGTTATAGGTAGTATTAAAGATATGGAGGTTCAAATGAAAAATGTATTTTTATTTTTTTTTTATTCCCCCTAACTATAGTTGGCAGACTCATCAATTTCACTGGTAATTATACATTGTTTTCATTAAACTAATAAAAATTTAGGGAGAAATAAATGACTTTTTTTCAACCTAGCTCTTGTATTTGAAGTGTAGCGTACAATGATCATTGTGAAAATAAAGAAATCTATTTATTTTCTAACTAAAAAGAACAATTCTTAATGAGTTGTTTGATTTTAAAGCCAATTTTATTTACTTAAACAATTAATAAAACAGATATCTATGTTTCAGATTTATAAGTACGCTCGTATGCATTTACACACAAACTGCATTGCTAAGTTTAAGCCTCAACTATTTATTTAAAAATTTATTATATCTGCTTTCAACGTTGTAAATAATCCTTTGTCATTAAAATAATTAATAAATTCTTATTTATATGTTTTTTTCAAGCCCCATGAGTACGTGGGGTTGATGTCATGATGAAAACAGGTTGGATGTAGCCTCTTTCTCTACATTCTGGTAATGAATTTTAAGACAGGCTGAGGAAATTTGATCATTTGGAAAGGGGTAGTCTGTATTTTGTGTCAGTCTGTTGTTGTATGTTGTGTCTGGTTCACCAGGTTTGTGGATTCAAATAATTTAGTTACTTATTATGTAGTGTTTGTGTATTTATATGTAGATCCATAAACTAATATTATGATTATTAAACTATGATAATTATTGGGAAGTACATCAGCGCAGAGCTGAAAATAAATAGTAATGAAATGAAATGAAAAAATAATTTTATTCTGGGGCATATGTTCCCTAAGAATAAATATATGGTTCATATAGTGAGATTTTTATTTGGCAAGCGTTTACAAATTTTCAGATAGTAGAATGAAATTACATTGGTATATTGGCTTTACTACTGTTTATAATGTTAATCAATACCTGCCTATTTATTTGATTACAAAGATGTGGAGGTTTGGTTATTCAATAAATGAAGGAATAGGTGTTGTTTAAAAGAAAGAATGGATGAGGACTGGCGAATGGAGATGGGAAGAGAATTCCAGAGGAAGGTTGCACGTATGACAAAGGATATCCTAAAGAAGGAGATTCTATAGGAGGGCATATATAAATCATTCGGATGGGATCTGGTGTTTAATGAGTGGATGGATGAACGAACAGTGAGGAGATCTAGGATATAGGTAGGTTTTTTTATTTTAAGAACTTGGAATAGAAAAACACCAAGGAGGTGTAACCTTCGGAAGGTTGGATAGAGCCTACTAGAAATAGTAGTGTTTAGTTAGTTTTTTTCTCAAAATTATTTAGGTTTATCGAGATGTTTTTTACCTAAGTTTAGAGTTTTTTTTATATTTGTTTCACTTTTAAAAGTCCTAATCGTATAAAATTTTATCTGAAGAAGCTTTTTAATAGTTAGCTAATGAATTTGCCCTTGGTACTCTTCGCTCATCTCAAATTTCTTAGGCCAACCAAGGCCCTGTTTCATAATGAAAGCTAATAGTATTAGTTCATAGTACAAGTGAAGAAACTAGTGTGGTAATAATACTAATATTATATATTACAGGAATTAAAAAATACTAAAGTACAAGTTACTATTGTACAAGTCTGTGTAATTGAATTAAGATAAATCTACAGGACTAATAGTATTAGTTTGTACTTTATTATGAAACAAGCCCCAGTGCACACAGTAGCTAAAATAAATATTTATTAAAAAAAAAACGGTTCTCGCACCAAAAAAAAAAAATTCACATTAATTTTTACAATCGAAATCAATTATAAATCCGTATAACCTAATTAACAACCAATTTTATCGTGCAATAAAATTATTCGTAAAGTTGGCGTTATAATAAGTTGTTATAAGCTCACAGTTTTCACCAAATGCATAATCACTTTTTCAAGTACCATTCACAAAGTTAGCAAAATGCTAAGTATTTTATAAAAATTCAGTAAATGAGTCGTAAATAAAAGTATCAAGTTTAAGAATTTAAAAAAATGAAAAAGACACACTTTAGCAAAATGATTATGTATTAAAAAAATATTCTTAAAAAGTTTAAATAAAAATAAAAATTGAAATGAACTCCTTCATGAAGGTTCTGACATTTCTTCAAAGTTATGTTTTTGACTGGATTTTCAGCACTTACCTATGACAACTTGTTAGAGGTTGAGTTTGATTCATTGTACATTCATTTCTTCATTGTATTAATCATTTATTCATTTGTTGATTCATTGTAGCTATAGTTAGATAAAGCCAGAAAAAGCTAAAGAAAGTTTTTTAAGAAGAAGCCTATAATGCATTTTTACTTCATTTATTTCTTTCTTTTGGACGACGTTTAAGACAATCTTTTTCATTAGAAATTAGATCAGAAGTAGTGAAATCTTTAATAAAACTTTAGATTTACTGATATATTTAAATTAGTCATAAATAAATGTAGAAATTTCTGGGAAAATCGACAATTAAACAAGAAAAATTGTATTTAAAAAATATAAAAAACGTTAGTAATTTATTTGTTTCCTCAGGAATAGCTACATCAAAGAATATATGACCTTAGAAAACTGTGCATATTTACATCTCTCAATTAGAGTTTTTAGTGATTACTGTGTAATATTTTATTTTACATATAAGGTGGAATACAAAATAAAATGCTAATATAAAGAGTTTTACTGCTTATACAATATTGAAAAAAAAAATCTGAAATACAAAATACATGTAAATTGCAGATATACAATTTGAGCAACAAGATGTATGAAGAAATATGGATAACATGGCGGAACTCCAGGGTCCCATTGCTTCTCTCCCAGTCGCATAATTCGTATTAGTACAAGATCCCAAGAAGAGAAAAAAGGTAGATATTTCACCCCTATTTTTGATTACTTTGATGAAAATTATGTATAATTAATATTCAAAATTGATGATTCTTCCAAGTAATACTAATTGTATTACTAATAAATATTAATTTTAATAACTAATAAAGCACTGTAACAGTTATATATAATGTTCTTAAAATGTTTCATTCTCTTCCGTGCTGAAATGTCACAACCTGATTGATTATGGTGACCACCCTTAGTTTTGATCCTGGGGCTCTTGAAAAAGGTTACATCATCTTTCCATCCATTGTTATAAATTGAATAATTAAGTTGATATTTGGTAGTTTAATACACATTTTGAGATTTTACTGTACGATTTTGCACATTTTGGCTTCTTCATTGTAAATAAATTCGGTCTCTAATAATGAGTAATCATATATTAGATTTTTAAAATTCAAAAATCAATTGTAAAAGAAATAGAAGTAATGTAAATATAAAATAAGACACTTATATTACAAAAATAGTAGCAAACTTGGTAGTCAATTTTAAAACTGATGCTGTAAATTAAAAAGGCATTATTCCGATACTATAATTAAATCAGACATAGAAGGGAATGAAAAAGTGAAAGTACATATAAAAACAGTGTATATTTTGACTCAGATATCTTGCAAACCTTCAGAGCACGGGAATTATAGCATGTCCATGGTCCGGCAGAATTGAACAGTTAATAGCTCACGATCTTTTTGGGTACTAATTCAAATATTTTGGTACTAAATAGTATCAATTGGTGTATAAGTTACGAATACAAATTAGAAAAGTGCCAGGCCAGGAACATACACCTGATTTCCTCATTTTGTATAATGTAAGATTTATTTTGCAGATATATATTTATGGCCTTTGGGTTCGAGATTCTAAACGGCTGACTACTCCCGTTTTGTGCAATTATTAAAAATTAAATACACTTTAAGAGAAAAATCTGAGGATTCTGTAGACTGGGTTATTATTTGAATTTAGAGCTCTATTAATGTCTAGCGACAGAAAATGATTTTTTTTTTCTATAGTGGTCTATAATTCTGATTTTGCATTCCAGTTTTGTGGATCTCGTTTAGTTCATAGTTGCTGTATCTAGATTGTAAACTTGAAGGACCCAGTTAAAATCAATGAAAACTTCTTGCATACTTCTTAGCCTATTGCAGCACATTCGTGGATACCTGTTTTCTGGTAGCATTGAGAGTTTTCCCTTATAGTACAAGAGCCGGGAAGAAAAAAAGGCAGTTATCTCACCCCATTTTTTAATTACTTTAATGAAAACTATGCATAATTATTAATCAAAACTTATGAGTCTGCCAAGTATAGGTAGGGGGTGTACAAAAAATGAGGCTGTTTCAAAACCTTAAAAAAACATTAATTTTTCATTTGGAGCTCTATATAAAAACTAACAAAAACAGTAGAAAATCAAAAAGAACATTATTTAAAGAAGAGTAAATTTTCTGAAATATTAGTCTTAATAGAGCTATTTACGTCCAATAGTTCTCGAGATATAGCATTTTAAAAAGGAACATTTCATAAAAATGAACTGAAATATTTAATTTATTTTGAGAAATCTATTTCTCAAAAACCATTTGACGTACAGATGTCTATGAGTACTTAAATTAGAATTAGTTTAATGTACTATAAAGTAGTTTATGACTTTTACCTTTGTAGAAATAGTAGTTTCCTATTCTTATGATTGGCAATTTGGATTAGTAATTATACCTAGTTTTCAATTAAGTAATCGCTGTGAAGTCTGGGGAGCGGCATCCTTCACGAAAAGGAAAAAACTACAATCTTTTCAAAATAAAGTCCTAAGAATCGCAGGTTATGCTCCAGGTAATTGCATCGCGAATTACAGAAGGTGTCAATAGAGGATTATATCAAAAAACGGTTCATGAAGTTCCACTCCCAGTTGCCGACAGTTAAAGGAGCAGTGACCTACAACCTGGGAAACCCAACCTCAACCCGAAGACTGAAACCCAAACCGCTGCAGAACATTCTTTTATAAATTTTTAATAAATATAAAATTAATTCAAGGTCACACTACCTCTATTTACATGTTATTATTATTATTCAATTTATTTATTCATTATTATTTTTTTTTCTCTATTATCTTCTCTCTTTCCTTTTTCAAATTAACTTGTTTCTTTTTACTATTAGAAGACAATTGTTTGTTTTATTTAAGTGTACCAATATCATTATTTTTTGTTATTAATTTTACTTTCCTCTATTATTAAGAAGCATTATTCTTATCTATTTATTTTATTATTTTTTTTTTCTTTTAATAAGAACATTGTATATAGTTAGGGGTGTCATTTGTATGACTCTACCCCCTCATAATCAACTGTTAAAAAATATATATAATATAACTTATATCAACCATGTAAGGCCCACCAGGACGATTTGGTATAAAAAAAAAAAAAAATTAAGTAATCAAAAATTGGGGTGAAATAATAACCTTTTTCTCCTCTTGGGCTCTTGTACTATTATAATAATCAACAGTGCTGTTGGTCATCATTTAGTGATGCCTTTGCTTTGACTGTATGCGATGTCTTTTTTTTTTTTTTTTTTTTTTTTTTTTTTTTTTTGATAGATATTACAATCTGCCACACAGTTGTGGGCAATAGGTAATATTGATGAATAATCTCAGACATACTAAAATAAAAAAAAATAAATAAAAAATAAAATTAAAAAAAATAAATAAAAAATAAAAAAAACTCTCTTAAAATATACACAAACAAAAGAATAGACAAGATGAACATAATCAAACTATCTGTATGAAAAATAAATAAATAAAATAACATAATGATAAAATAATATATACAATATTTACACAATCGACCTGAGGAGTAGAGCAGAGCCCAAGAGATCCCAGCGCATCCCTCTCGCCGCATCACTGGTAATGAGCCAGTATGCGATGTCTGCTATAATAGATAGAACAGGATATGCAAACTTTTTTTGATGCGTGTATACAAAGACAGGTAAAAACAACTCAATTTAAGACTCAAACCTCAATTGCATACACCAATCTTTGCAACATTTTGTTTTGTATCTCCTTGGGGTAGTAACATTTTTTTCGCCGGTCCAGCTGGGATAGGGGAGGGGGTATAAACAGTGCTGATTTAGGACATTTGTTCGGGTCAGTAGTAATTCTGTTGTGGCCATTAGCTGCAGCTGAGCTCTGAGAAAGAGCACGTGGCTCCCGTTAATTAGCGCTCTGTTTCGGGATAGTCCACTATACAGCTGCCTTCCTTCTCTCCCACTGTCGGCATTTTCTACGCATCGAATGATACTATTAGGATTTCGAAACTGATAGTTAATTCTCCAACAATGCCTACTTAGTGAATATTTGTATTGGAAGATATTAGTTGTCTGTATATGATGACTGCTATATTTTATCTTTCTTGACCACTACCCGGACCATCTTAAAAATAATATTTGTACTTTCTCTTGAAGCAATGAATATTCTATAGATAAAATCGGAGAGATGGTTAGGGGCCCTTTGAGATTTTTTTATTTTAAATATTTTTTATTAAATTATATACATCCAGTAAATTTACTATTTGTTATAAAATAGCATGATACAAAAATGTGGAGAATCTACCCATTGATACAACTCCAATAACATTTCAAGAGAAGATCTCGAGGTCACCTTCTTTTCAGACGCCTATGAGAATTATCAGGTAATGGAGGAGAAGCCAGCTTAGAAACAAATGGGTTTGGGTTTTCGTGAAGTTTATCATTGAAGTATTGATATCTGTTTCTTGCGAATTCGGCATCATATGGAACATTCAGGTCCTGACTTGATTTGTGACAAAGAAAAGTAGCATTAAGGATATTGGATTGTAACCATTCTTTACAAGAGAAATTCGATGGTTTAGTGAAGCCCTGAAAGTTCAACTTCGTAAGTCCAGATGGGCATTATTATACTCATGTAGATCTTTCTTTTGGTATAGTTGGAAGTTAAGACTATTTGTCTAGTAAGTGTTGTAATTTACGTGAAGTTTCTCGTCTTTTTAGTCTTGTATGAAGATTCCAATTTAGTAGTTTATCCACATGTAGTCCTAAGTACCGAATCTGTTCGATAGTAGTCAATTATAAACCTACATTTTGCAAGCTGATTTCAAATTCTATGAAATCAGTGTTTTTCAAGAGTTATCAATAAACCAATTCGAGGCTAACTTAGACCAAATACCAAATATAAAATTCAAATCTCGATTTTTGTTAACGTAAGAAGCATTGAGGATTTTACGAAGGATTTTGGATTATAAGGATTGGATACGGGAGGAATTCGAAGGTTTAGTGGGGCCGAAAACTCTGTAATTCTAGATAGGCCTTATTATAGCCATGCAGATCAGACTTTTGTAATGGATTGGAAGTTTAGACCGTTTGTCTAGTAAATTTTGTAATAATCGGACCAGACGAGCAGTTTCCCGCCTTTTCAGTCTTGTATGGTGATTCCAAGTCAGTCGTTTGTTCAGATGTTGTCCGAGGTAACGAATCTGTTCAACAGGAATAAGGATTTCTACACTAGAAGGTTTTGAGGCCATCTTCTTTTCAGGCGCCTCGGAGGATTGTTAGGAATAGAAGAGTAAGCAATGTTAGATACTAGAGGGTTTTGATGGTTTGGGAGTTTATAGTGGAAGGATTGGTATCTGGTTAGGGCTAGATCGGTTACACGTGGAACAATAAGGTCTTTGTGGATGATTTAATTCGTGAAAAAGTAAGGAGCATTGAGGACCTCAACAATCCGGAATAATAAAATTAATTTTAAATGTTGTTCAAAGTGATTACCTTGAGTATTAGGACTTGGCATCTTTCTTTCACAGCGTAACTGACCCAACGGCATTGGATATCTGTTTCAATTATCTTTTTTTGTAAAGAATTAAGATCATTGACAGGGCATTCCTAGACTTTTTATGTAATGTCACCCCAAAACAAAACAATCCAGTGTCATGTCTGGTGCGCAAGGCGATGGTACATATCCAAGCCGAAAGGTACGGCCACTACTGCTGTGAAAGAAAAATGCCGGCCTGTCTTGATACTGAAGTTAATTACTTTGAACAACATTTAATATGAATGCTAATGTTTAAATTTCATTAATAGAGTATTTAAAACAAATATTAATTAATTTATTTTAACCTAAAGCATTCATAACTACTAAAATCTTTAAACGTGATTACCTGCTGACCTAAACAATGCAATATAGGCCATAGCTACTTTGTTTCTTGTTTTGAGATCCTTAATTCGTATTTTCAGTTAGAGTTAATTACATAGGGAATTACAAATATAGACAATATAGGATCACACCTAAAAAAAAAAAGGTTCATGAAATTCCACTCCCAGTTACCTACAGTTAAAGGAGCAGTGATCTAGAACTTAGGAAACCCAACCACAACCCGAAGACTGAAGCCCAGGCTAGTGCAGGAAATCCTGTTATAAATTATATATTTATTAGTTCTGTTATTGTCACTCTAAAATTTTTTTTTATCTTAATTTCTTTTTTTTTTCTTCATCTTTTTCTTAAATTCAATTTTTTTCCATTACAAGTTAAATTTTTTTTTGTTAAATCCATTAATGTCGTTTTCGTAATTAACTTTAATTTTATCTTTTATTAACAATTATTATTTTAATCTATTTATTTTATCTTAATTTTTTTTGTTATTTATAACATTGTATATAGTTAGGGGTTTTGTATAAGACTATAACCTCCCCCTCCAGAATTAATCGTTAAAAAAAATGTACCTCTTACATTTACCAGGTAAGGCCCACCAGTCCGATCTGATATTAAATAAATTAGTACAACAAGTTGTGTCAAAATAAACATGATTTTGATTTTGACAATGTCAAGGCCATTCATAAATAAATTAATCATTTTAGAAGAAAAATATTGGAATCAATTTACATTTCAGAAAATATAAATTATACAGTAAATTTCAAATCGGATTCAAAAGGACTAAACCACCATTATTTTGAAATTTTAGGTAAAATAAATATGTAATTATTAGAAAAAAGTTGTTAAATAGATAAATGTTCAAATCCTTGAATTGTATAGATGTGCATATGCACATATAAAAGCATGTATAGGTGAGTGCATATGTCAAAAAATAAAAAAGAGAGGGGGGTATATGAATGTAAAAACATACATATATAAAAAAAATATAGTAATTATGGATTTAAGAAATGATAAGTTATAAGCAAATAAATAAAAATTGAATGTTAATTAAATTGTATTAAATGTAAAAAAAAAAAATAGTTTTAATGATAAGGTGATAACAGAGTCCTAACCTGTTGAAGGTAGGTTCTGTTATAAATGATGTTTGTAAGTGGAAAAAGAGAAGATTATTTGTGTGAAAAAGTTTTAAATTTAAGATATAAAAAGTTATGTAAGTAAATAATCAGTTTAAAAACATTATTTGAAAATGTTATGATATTATTTTAATATTTAATTTATTTTAAAGATATGACATGGGCAATTAGCCTGTAGAAAAGATTTTAAAGAATATAACATCAATATTTAAGGTATAGCCAAACATATCAGTGTGTTGTTAAAGAAACAATGTAATTAATATAAAAACAAAAATTTTTATAGCCTGTTTCCTTGAAAATGGCTTGAGGGCTGAAACTTTCGAGAGTTTCTGAAAATAAAAGTTGAGAGTATATTTGGATCAAAATTTTGTGTGTTAGTAATGAAATAAACTACTCTCAAACAATCATTATAATAAATCATTAATCTTAAATAAAGAAAAGTTGGAGTTAGCTGACTCGAAAACATACTGCAAATCAATATGGATACATCTACTATCCCTAGTTGATATGCGTGTTATACATATTCCACACGGATGTCTAAAATAATACTGATTTATCAGTATAGTCCGGAATACATGATATTGCTCGACGAGCATCCTTGGAAAAGAGTTATTGCAAAACAATGTTGGACAGTTGAGGATTGGAGGGGGCCCGATGGTTGTGGGGCACGTGGTCCAAAGTTATTGTTAGTTAATTACTTGTGATCGGGGACTATCCGTTACAGTTACTGCCCGCGGGAAGTCGGCCAACTGGCTGTCCGTCTGTAACTCCCTCCCACCCCTCTCTGAATCCGTCAGCCTCTCGGAACAATCGGTGGTCATCACTGGGAATCACCCGGTACGGTCATCATACAGTAATCCATAAAAATAAAAAAAAAAAAGATTGAAAATTGTATTTCTGTTTGTTGTTTGGAAAGGATCATTTTGCTAATGATTTTGCCAAGGACTTAAATGAAATAAAATTAGTATTCATTGTTATAAAGTTTTTGCTTAGTTGCTGAACCATTTTTAATAACCTGCCATTGTTGAACAATAGGTAATAATTATAACTGATCATATTCATACTAAAATAAAATAAATAAGTAAATGAATAAAATAAAATAAAATCTCTCTAATACAATGATGAGGGCTGAGGAGCCTCAGAAGTACTTATACAAAAAATAAAAAGAAATATAAACAGTCATAATAAAAACAATAATTCTCACTGTTATCAGTTGAACAATAAAAAAAAAAAAAAAATGAATAAATAAAAAAGAGAAAAGAAAACGATGTAAAAATAATTAAGAATTATATAATAGTTTACATACATATAAACAGAAGGATAAAAATCAAACATGAAAAGAATAAAAATAATAATATTTATAATAATAAAATAAAAATAATCACTGTCACATTTGTACTTTTATAAACAATATTTACACTATGGACCTGAGGATTTCCAAGCCTATCCTATCCACCACATGTGAGGAGTAGAGCAGGGCTCCTTGAGATCCCAGTGCATCCCTCTCACCGCGTCACTGGTAATGAGCCAGTGGAGGCTGAGTAAGTGCGTTAATGCCGCAAACACTCAACTTGAGTGGAGCATCTGACCATAACCAGAACTCCAATTGTCCATTTTATTTTACAATAAGTCTCCTGGCCACTGCCGTTTCAACCTTCGAGGTGGATTGTAGGAATGGGTGGATGTCACTGAACTAGAAGAGAGAAATGCCAAATAAATCCAAATAAAGTGGGTTACTATAACACACGGCATACTAATATATATTAAAAAACAAAAAAAAAAAAATATAAACGCAATGCATTGGTACAATATTTAATTTAGTTATAAAAAAGGGTATAACTTAATTACATTAAATTTGATTTTTTTTTTTTTGTATTTATTTATTCTATTTTGTATTAAGGTTTTATATTTGTTTTCTTAAAGAAAATAATTTTATCAGTCTATAAATTCCGCTCTATGATCAAACATTAATAATTTATTTTATTTTTTTAATTTTTTAAATTTTCACTGTTATATTAATTGTCATTTGAAGACCAACTGTGTTCATATAATCTTGTTTTTAATTTTATTATCACCAGTGGAGATATGTTCCTAACTAATGATTTAGCAAATAAAAAAAAAAAAAAGCTCAACTTCAATTTTCCTTGATTTGCCTTTGCTGAGAGCTGCAGAATCTCATGGAAATCTCAAGAATATATGTAAATGATGAATTAGATAAATTTAAGGACGATCACTAAATTATAGTCTGAAACGAATATTGAAAGACCTCAATAGAGAAAATAATTTTTTGAACTCAAACCGGAAAGTTTATGGAACAGACTATTCAATCATAATGGAATTTTAGTGTCCATTAAACAATCACTTTAACACTTTTGAAAAAAAAAGAAATGTTTATCAGAAAATTACTTTTTATTTCTATTAAAAGTAAACCTACCTAGGAGTTGGTGAAGGATAAGGAAGTTTAATGAATTGCTAGTAACATATTGCAATTTATTTATTGATTTTACACTTTTTGTTTGTTAAACTAGTTATACCAATATACAATACAATATTCTTTAACAACTAACCAAACACATTAGAAAAATTATATCGCAAACACATAAAGTTGTAGAAATAATGGAAAGTCATGAAAAATTCATAACATAAAATGTTCTATCACTTACCAATATATGATCAACAGCAATTTATTTCTCAAAGTAGGTTGGTAAGTGAAACTTGTATAATTTTGCACTTACCACATCTGTTTTTAAATATTTTTATGATGCAAAAATATATCTAAATAAGTAAACTATGTAGCTAATACATATATTATGCTGTTTCGCATAGTGTATTGATTTATTAAATCGTAAATAAACTATTCATACATAGGTTCACAATGATAGAAGGAAACAAATAAAATAAATTTCAGCCTATTTCGATGAGTAAGTAGCCTAGTCGAGTAAGCTATTATATTATATTATTAATAATTATTATATTATTTAAACTATTATTAAATATATATATTTTGTTAGTAGAAACGTATAACTGCAAGCTTTTTTGGGGAAAGTAATGAAAATAGTATACCTTAATAGTTCCCAGTAAGTCCCGATGTATTGGTTCTTATCATCTATGTTATCTCTGTATAGCAATGAAGTAGACAATTTTCGATTCCATTGATTGGCGGAAGGGTGCTGCGCAAATGATACAAGGGCCTAGCACCATCATGGATCAAACTGATTAATTAACCTGTTGCAATTAATTGCATAGAGATTGCACTTGAATTCTCGACACGTGTATGCAACATGATCCCATTACATCCTTTCACTCTTGCTCAGCCTTACTGAACGTGCGCCTTCACTTAATTCGGGGTAGCCACGACCCCGTGGGGTTCAGGGTCGATTAACGCTTCTGGTGTCAAACTTTATTAATCTCCGAAGGAACGCCCATCAATGCCCTGAGGAAACTATCGGTGGCTGATGATGTATTTCGAGTCTCATGTCCTCTTCTCCAGCTAACAAAACAAAAGAAAATGGGGTTTGGTACAAATGTTCTCTTCATCACCACATCGTATATTGTAACTCTTTTTAGAAAAAATAGAAATTCACTATGAATAGTTTTAGAATGTGTAGAATTGCTGTTAAGCCCTTGTCGAAGTACATTACTTTGCAAAATTATAGGTAAAGAAAAATTTATAAATATAAAGTATGGAGTTTATGCATGTCGTGAAATTTGAAAAATAGGCGACAATTCCATTAATATAGAAATATAAACGTAATATAAACTTTTTAATAAGGATTTTTTTAAAGGGTTAAATATAATGTTTATTGAAGATAATTAATACAATCTACCAAAAATTAAAGGCATTAAGTGTTAGTGTTCAAATAATCATTCATTCCAATATTTACAGAAATTGAAGAACAAAAGGGAAAAGAGACGAAAAAAATGTAATTATAACAACAATACTCACTGAATTAAAAAAATTAAATTAAATTAATTTAAAGTAATAATAATAAAAATATATATAAATAAAAAGAAATAATATCATAATTTGTATATATAAATCTATATAATAAAATAAAACTGATCAAGTAATAAATTAAAAAAAGTGTATATAGAAGACAAAAAAAAACACCTATAAACAATAGTATTGAATAAGAAAATTTTAGAGTTGGAAACTTAAAATATTAATAAATAGCCCTTGAGACTTAAAAGGATACAATTTATTTTACTTAAAAAATTATTCCAAATGTATTTACCAATATAAAATTATCAGTCTCTTTCTAGGCTAATGTCAATATTAATCAAGTTGAGGCCTGTAACAAAATAAGCAGAGACGTGGCCCAAGTTTTGTAGAAAATAACATGATGTAAAATTATGTCTCCTTGAAATATTAGTATTTTCAGCCTAAATAATTATAAATTAATAACAATACACTCAGTATTTATAAGAAAAAATGTATTTTGGGTATAACAAATGAACAACTTCCCTTTTTTAAAAAGAATTTAATGAAGGAGAAGTTTAATATACTATAAAGTAGTTTATAACGTTTATCTTCGTAGGAGTAGAATTGTTTGTAATATTCCCAAATTTTATGAATTTTGTATATGACATTTTTTCCGAACAACAAGAAATTAATTTATTTAGGGGGTATTAAGAAAAATACTAATACGAAGATAAAAATTACTATATAGTACGTTAAACGTGCATTAATTTGAGTGCTGACTGAAATCTTAACGTTTAATGATTCCCGAGATATATTTTTTCCTTAATCAAAAAATTTATCTGTTCAATTCGAAATCAATATTTTGTGAATTTATCAAGTCATACATCATAAAAACTATTATCTTACGAAGATTAACTACATTAGGGGTATTCATGATCTTCAGTTTAACATGTTAAAGCGTGTTAAATGAGAAACAGTCACGTTAAATGGAGAAATATTTCTTTCTTTTACCACGTTAAAATGATATAACATTTAACATGGTAGAAAGCCAGTTACTAAGGCCTGTTAAATGTAGAATGACGTCACGCAACATACCAGAGCCCTATTTCAAAATAAAGTACAAACTAATACTATTAGTCTTCTAGATTTATCTTAATTCAATTACACAGACTTGTAGAATAGTAACTTGTACTTTAGTGTTTTTTAAGTCCTGTAATATCACTAATAGTCATTCCTGTCATAAAAAAATAAGTATTAGTGTGATTACCACACAGTTTCTACACTTGTACTATGAACTAATACTATTAGCTTTCATTATGAAACAGGACCCAGCTTGATCATTGTTTTGTTTGTGTTAGGTTACTTGCTCGTTGTTTATGTTAGTATTGTTTAGGATGTTTTTAATACTAATAAAGCAATGGATGACAATAATAATAATGTAATGATAGTTGTTAATTAGCTCATTCTGACTCTCTTCCTTAAAAGTTAGAAGATCAACAAGACAACAAGTAGCCAAACTCTCACACAATTTCTACTTTTCACTCAATTTAGGCATGTAGTAATAAATTAGTTTAATACAATCTTAGAAGTAAACAATAACAAGAAGTTTTGAAAGGAAAGGTTAAAAAATAAGTTCCTAAAAAAATTCGCTAGGAGCTCTTATGTATTTAACATGACTTTAAACAGGGCTGCTCACAATCCAATACTTATAACTTTTAGCATAGTAAAACATTTTATATTTAACACATCATGAAAACCCCGATTATAGTATTTTCAATTTGAATCCTAATAGAAATCGTACGTTTAATAATTCTTGAGATATAGTTTTCCCAAAATCAATTTAAAAACTACTGATTTTACGTTATGAAATGAAAAACTGTATCTGGGGTCTAACAATTGAACGTAAATAGCTCCATTAGGGGTCAAAGTTTAGCAAATGGACTTTACTCCAACCCGTGTGAGATTGCTTATGTTGGGAAATGAAAGTCTATATTGTCCTAGTATGTCATCCGTTTTGTTTATACTTTTGTCTACCTTCCGTTAACCCTTTGATCTTGTTATTGTCGCTTGTTTATGTTATTCTCTCTTTTACCTCCCCACTTAAACTCAATTCAGTTTTGTCCTGGCCTCCTCGCAACGGTAAGACTGAGCATTCCTCTCTCCAGTACACTCCTAACGTGACATATTTTTTTCATTTGAGCATTTGCTTACCTGGACACCTCCTGCGTTTCTTATTTTAAATCATGAACCGATCTACAATTCACAATTTCAGTTTGAAATTTTAAAAAAAAATAGTAGAAATCACCTACCATGAGATGAAAGGGACGGGTTGGGGCACAGGTCCCAGTGCTCTAGGTTCGAAACGTTGTGGGTTCGATTCCCACCTGGGGTAGTAGACATTAATTTTTTGGCGGTCTCGAAGAATGAATCTTGACACTCCCATCTTGATTAGTACGCGGCGACAACTCAGGTAGCCGCTAGGGGTTGGCAAAAAGGACCACTAGGCCCACTTGCCGGACTTGTTCCACCCACCAAATACCTGTACCAGTGCTATGGGATTAATGATCACGGGACACCTCTTAGGGGACAAACAATTAAGACACTCCTGCCGGGATAAATGATGTTCAATTACAATTTTCTAGTGTTGTAGTTGATATGGAGCTAAGCAAGAAAAATGTCTCTTTTATAACCCTTTGAAACAGTCGCCATTTTTTACTTATTAATTTTTATTAGTAATTATACATAGTTTTCATTGATGTAACAAAAAATAGAGGTGAAATCATTGATTTTTTTCCACATGTCTCTTGTACTAAATTATTAAAAAACTTTCTTCGATCAATTGCACTATTCTGCGTTACTGTACCAGCACTCTACACGTCATGTTTTATTCCCCCCAGATTAATAGGCGGCATCGACAGAGCGGGCTATTGACTAGGAAGGACGCGGACACATGGAACAAGACTTCCCCCGGGAGAACTAGAGAGCAACATGTGCGGCATACCCTAAACGATGCCAAGGGGGTTGACATGTGCGACGGCCAATTCAACAGTTGTTATTGCATTACAGGGTCTCCATCCCTCATCATAGATCCCTCATATTTAATGCATGTTCCATTGTGTCACACTCTCTTTGACTCTTCGCTTCGGAAGACCAATTAGTTCCTGGAATAATTCATGGAAGAACAATACTGTTGCCGTTTGCCTCTCGAATATGACCTAATTAATACCCGAAAAAAAAACATATCTAGCTATACTTCTAAAACCGTCGAACATCAAACGTTTCCAATCCTTTCAATCCAAAATCCTTAGAACCATAGTTAAATCACCCTATTACGTTTCCAACAGAACACTACACCATGATCTACATATCCCTTTTGTCCTTATACCAATTGTCTCATATCAACCAAATTCTCAAAATTCCATATAAACCTTTCCAACCATCCTAATCCTTTGGTTCAAATCTTTTCTAGTTCCACCCATCCCTACAGCCCACCAAGAAGGTTGAAACGGCAGTGGCCAAGAGACTTATTGAAATAAAAATAGGCAATTGGAGTTCTGGCAATGGTCAGATTCTCCACTTAAGTTGAGTGTTTGCGGCTTTAGCGCACTTGCTCAGCCTCCACTGATTCACTACCAGTGATGCGGCGAGAGGGATGGGCTGAGATCTTTTGAGCTCTGCTCTACTCCTCTCACGTGGGTGATAGAGTGGGCTCAGGGATCCTCAGGTCGATTGTGTAAATATTGTATATTAGAGTATAAATGTGACTAAAGACTATATTTTTGATTAAAGATTTTTTGAGAAAACTAATTAACCTTCATAATTCTCCAGTAACTCACTACGATGTTTTGCCTCAAGGAAGTTGTTGGATCAGAATAGTACTGTGAAAAATAAAACATTAAAGCATATGCGTCAATCTTATAAAGGATTGTAACGATCTATTCATCGTTTATTGCCTCATGTATTTTGGGGCCAATTCCATAGAATCAAACATTTAAATACTTGCAATGATGAACCATTAAGAAAGCACACACTCCCTTCCCACTTCTAAAGAAGAATGCATTGATTTCATATTTTTATCCCCAAAAAAGGTTTGCATCATAACGAAATAAGTTGTTATTGTTTTGAAAGTCATCCCAAATTGAAAATTTGTTTGATCTATTGTAGATTTTAAATAAATATTCTATTTTTTAATCAAATAAAGTCAGGCTCTAAATATTTCGCTAATATAATTGTTAGCATTAATTTCGGCTATTTATTGGCTTTATACATATTAATACAGTTCAGCATGCAAGCCATCTTCGGGTTTTTATGTTTTTAGGTTACCTTAACAGTCCGATATAAAAATTAAACCTGTACTCAGTAACTATCAAAAGAAGTAAAAATTGAAATAGAAAAAAAACTTTTGGTAGTGATCAAACAAGCATTAGGTTATAATGTCTTAACTATAATCTATATAATAACCTTGAAAAGGAATATTTGTTTATATTTATATTTATTACTTTTATTTTCTTGTATGCATTTAGTTATATTCTTGTATCCATGTAAATATTTGTTCAGATGTGTTTAATAATTTAATTAAATATTAATCTTATAATTAAGGGATTAAGTTAGATGTTAAGTACATATAAACTTAATTTAACTTAATAGAGAATAAAATTGATGTCTACGTCTGGATTGATGGGGCTCCGCAATAGAGGGTGCTACGTTTATGATGATCCGTGGTTCTACGGCAGATGGGGCATTTATATGTTATTATATATTTCTATTATTATATGATTAAATATTGAATTTCTTTTGTCAAAGTGGTGTGTTCACCAACTTGCTTAGAAAGTGGCATGCAGGGTATTTAAATTATAAAATCAAATAGAGATAAAGTTATATTTATTGCTATTTTATATTTATTACTTAGTTATTTACAAATGAGGTATATTAAGGTACTTTATGGACAAAAGCTATTGATTATGAATTAATATTAATTTATAGATGGAATTTAGATTGACAATACTGGTCTCTAGTTAGTCATTAACCAGACTTTACAATGATTTAATTTGTTTTGTCATTCAAAATTATAGTTGAGAACTATTAGCACTTATCTGATCTAAATGCAGGCTGGGCTGAATCCTTCTAGTTGTTGACTCTGTTGCCTCTTTGGTTGACTTAGCTGGCCTCGGTTGTCTTCTCTTCATCGGATATGTACCTCTCCCGAAATGTCTCGCCAGAATATAACTATTCCTCGTCTCCTTCTTCATAGAATTATTTCCTACCCATCTACATTCCTTCAAGACATTTCATTGGCATGTCGTATTTTGGGGCGTGGACCAGAACTTTATTCTGTAAAAAATGAGGCAGCACTCATTCCTTCGATCTAAGTTATTTTATGGATCATGATTAAAAATACCGAGAGTTAGTCGGGGCCCGTCAAACGTATGTTGTTTAAAGAGGATCAGCCTACCTGATATCGGCTCTTCTGGAAGAATTGAGCAGTTATCAGCAAAAGCCATTCTACCAGCAAATTTATAAGGCAACAACTACCCATTATTAAACTTGATATATTCTTAGCCCAGTATTGTCAATACATAGCATGAGGTTTAAACGCATTAAATTTGTACGTTGCTGGCCGAGTCCTTAATAAGATTGTCCGTTTAAGAGAGGTTTCACGTAAATAGAATCTTCTTGAGTGACCTTATTGGAAATAGGAAGCTCTATCCAGTTAGGAAATAATTTTAAACCAAACAAACGTACCGCAGTCGATTATTTCAGTAAAATCGTATTCATATAATTTTTTTTTCCTAACAGGAAGTGGGCTATTATGCTATTTTCCCTTTCGCAGCCCAATACAATTTTACTCGTCCTCTTAGTTGGTCCGCATCTCGCTCAACATCCTCTAGACCAACACACGCCAAAAGATGGTCTCCAACCATGTCCCCCATGTTGCATAGAGGACATTTCGGGGAATCAACGATGTCAATTCGATGGAGGTGTTTTTGGAACAGATCATGTCCTGTTACTAGCCGAAAACAATCCACTCCCCCAGCTCTGCTAAGATTGCCGGGGATTCTTTTATCCTTATCCAGTAGGCTCTCCCACTTCTTTCCTTCCGCTAGAACTTTGTGTCTAGCACTTTAATTTATTACAGTATGTAATTATTTATATTAATTGCTCACCTCAACCATCAGCTGAGATAAAATAAACTCTGACTTTTCCTAACAGATATCAAATGAAAATACAATCGAGTTAAGTTGTAATATAAATATAGTATTAATGTTTCGGCAATAAATCCCACCAAATCACATTTACCCTTCGTCGTAAACCTTCGTCTTGCCCCACAGTATCTTTTAATAATACCCCACTTATTCCTGTTGAACAGATCCGTTACTTAGGACTAAATCTGGACCAACGACTGACATGGAATCCTCATACAAGACTGAAAAGACAGGAAACTGCTCGTCGATTCCGACTATTACAACATTTACTAGACAAATGGTCCAAACTTCCAATCCATTACAAAATACTGATCTACATGACTGTTATAAGGCCTATTTGGACATACGGAGTTGAGTTGGGGCTCCACTAAACCATCGAATTCCTCTCGAATCCAATCCTTACAGTCCAAAATCCTTAAAGCTCCTTACTTTGTCACAAGTCAAATCATCCATCAGGACCTCAATGTTGCCGATTTGGCCAGAACCAGATACCAATCCTTCCATGACAAACTTCCCAACCACCCAAACCAACTCATTTCTAGCCTGGCTTCTCCTTCATTACCTTATAATCCTCCTAGGCGTCTGAATCCTCGAGATCTTCTCCTTTAGAAATGTTTTTGGAGCTCTATCAATGGATAGATTCTCCATATGTTTGTATCATGTCATAATATCACTTACAGCAAATTTACTTGATTTGTATATATGTATACACTTGTAAATAACAGTATATAAATTATTTAAAAAAAAATGTTTCGGCAGATGACGCACGAAGTATGAAACAAGGATCTTACTTTATACGAAATCCCCATGGAGCCGGAAATTAAAGAGGATATGATTTCTAACATTACAGCTGTCCCCTCCTCAATCAGTTTTTTTTTGCTTCGATCCTTATCCCCTTTTCCAGGGGCATGACCCCTGGAGTTTGCCGTCCAGCCTGGAGAACTAATGACTGTGAAAACATTTAAAAAATAAATATACTGATAACTGTTTTCTTCTTGACTTTATTTTTCACAAATTCATGCCGATTGTCTATTAGTGTGTGTTCTACATAGCAGTGATATCACTAACTCTTACAAGGTTTGTTCCAGAAAGTAATAGACCATTGGCATGACTATGCTAATAATAAAGTCACGAAACGTCGTCTCAGTGTAGTTTTATTGACGGATCCTCCAGAACCACAAACAGATATATACGTATTTACACACTACAAGCATCGACATAAATGAATTTGTTTGAACGATGAACGATACACCAGCAATATTGTATTCATCGCAAACAAACGTCCATGCAGGACCGAATTTTATTTTTTAAGGAAAGTATGTACATGAAAAGAACGATACATTATGTTCAGGCCACTTTTTCTTCATAACTTTAATTTTTCTCTCTTTAATTACTTTTATTTTCCCATTAAATGACTCCTTACAACCCATTCACTATTAAATTTCTGTAAATGTATTACAATAGTATAAAAATCTTAAAATCACTGTTAGCAGATGTAATTCCTACCTACACACTGGCAACCTCTTTGGATAATATATAACAGAGTCTGTTTGATTTACCTAGTATGTGTGTGCAGTACTTCTTCTTTCTTCACATATTTTACTTATCTTCAGTTCTATTTCATCATCTCTATCTACCATCTTCATCAATTCCATCTATCTTCGTATATTAGCTCTTTCAATCTGTACATTTACACCAAAGGAAGTATCATCATATCTTTCTGTCTCTATAACTCTCATTATAATAGCAATAGTAATCACGTTGTATTGATATTTAATTAACTTGTATAATATTATAATAATATCTATCATTGTTATTCATTAATGCTTTTCATCCAGAGCTCTTTAGGTTAGTTTTATTTTGTAGTATTCTGTACCCAATTAGTATCCTTTAATTTTCATTTATTTTCTTATTACATTTTCCTTTTATTGTTTCAATATCATTTTATCTTTCAAAGAAGTTTTCTTATGTTGTTTTTTAAAGTTTTATCAAGCACTTTATCATTTTCCTTGTAGTGTCTATCTTTTATATTTTCTTCTATTTTTTTTAAATACGAAAAGGCCTTGAAGACCACGCGCATACATAATTCTAATCCTTCTTCATCTGCTTCCTCTTTTCCCATAAGTCCCTCATGGGCTCTGCGTGTCTACGTTTTCTCTCCTCAGACCAAGCAAAACCCTTTCTGGAGAGCTTCTTTCCCACAAGAACCTTCACTCCCATGAGTATCCTTCTGTACTCATCTCTGCCTAAGCAATCCCGGTCCGTCGGCCCCACTTGTTCCATATCATCCCCAACTTGCATTGCAAACCTAACAACATAATTAAAATATGTTGAATTATTGTGACAGTGGATTCGTTGAAAAATTATATGATTTAGTCTTTCAGGTTTCATCCTCATCATGTGTCCATAGAACCTCAGCCTTCCCACCCTAACGGGGTGGATTTCTTCTGTTTTATATTATTTATTTTTATATTAAATATTGTTTTAGTTTAGTCTTTATCTACGTTTATTCTATCAATCATATTATAATGCATGTTCACATCTCTCTCTCTCTCTCTCTCTCTCTCTCTCTC
>NW_027115109.1:1344618-1353697 GCF_000696795.3 Halyomorpha halys
TCTCTCTCTCTCTCTCTCTCACTCACTCACTCACTCACTCACTCACTCACTCACTCACTCACTCACTCACTTACTCACTCACTCACTCACTCTTACTCACATATTACCTTTTATCTTTATTGTCTTATCCATATGCAGGAATATTTAAATTTTCTATTTCTATTTCTCTTTTATCTCTTTTCTTCCATCATCAACACAATATTTAAAACCCCAAATTAACTATCCGTAGAACCCAGCTTAATCTGTGCATAGTATAAGGGCGTCCATTGAACAACCATGCTGTGGCTGCAACACATTGTATAGTAGGGATATTCATTATGTTGTGTTAAATGTAAAATGTTTTATCATGTTAAATGTTGTAAGTATAGGATTGTGAGCAGCCCTTTAATGTCATGTTAAATGCAAATTTAAGGTAAAGGTAAATGCATAAGAGCTCCTTGCGGATTTTCTGAGCAGCTTGTTTTAAATCTTTCCTACCAAAATTTCATTTTATTGTTTACTTCTAAGTTTTTATTAAATTAATTCATTACATAAATTAAGTTGTGTGAAAGTTTGGCCACTGAGTGTCTTGTTGATCTTTTAACTTGTGAGGAAGAGAATCAAGATGAGCTAATTGACAACTGCCATTACAATATGATTATTGTCACCCATTGTTTTATTAGTTAGAAAAACATCCTACAAAAGTAACCTAACACGAGAACAAACAAAATGGTGACGAGCTCAACTGGTCTGTTACGTGACGTCATTCTCTATTTAACAGATCTAGTAACAGACTATCAACCATGTTATATATTATGTCGCCTTGACTAGGTAAAAGAAGAAAATATTTCTCCATTTAACATGTTAAACTAAAGATCATGAATACACCCATTGTTTGAATGAATCCGGAAGAACTCGAACCGTTAACTGTTGAAAAATTTTCCAGTTGAAAGTACCAAAAGGCATCTGATGGTACCTGTAAAATAAACAATATTAAATATACGTTTGAAATAAACTGTTTATAGAATAATCACGTGATTATTTTTTTATACACTATATAAAAGTGATAACAATGCTCTTTAAGAACAAAATGAATTTTATAGAGCACATAAATTAAGAATTAATCGGATGGGGGACGGGTAATTTTTCAATGCTTTGAGGGATAAATTAGACTCTTCGTTACGTATTTTATGATCACCCTTAAAAAGTAATAGATTCTCAGCAATAAGGTACAGATAAGATTATATTGTGAACATAAATTCTAGTTGGACGGTATTAAAAAAATACCTTAAGAGGATGTGCCTCATTAAAGCGCTGTGACGACGGTGATCAAGAATTCGCTATTGCTTATTGTACAAAAGAGACTCGAAAGCCTGATATTTCAGAGTTTGATTATGTTCTTTTTATTCATCATTTTCTTTATATACACTTAGAGATTTTAATTATTTATATATAATTTTTTCATTACATAGTTTGATTATGTACATTTTATTTATCTTTTTGTTTATATACATATAGAGATTTTAATTATTTATATACAATGTTTTATTTTCTATATTTAATTTTGGTATGAATGCTATCACTTATAACTATTAATTATTGCCCAAGGTTGTAGCAGATCGTAATATTTATCAATAAATGAAATTTGAATTTCCAAAAAACATCCCAACACTGATATTATGAATAATCTAATTATCTCCTGTGTTTTTTAAAATCTTCTACAGGAGATCGGATTTTAGTGTAGTAAAAAATCGAAAAATGTTTTTGATTTGTGAATGAAATGAGTTTCATTTGTAGTGAGATCTTGTTAATAATTTTTTTTTTTTTATTATTTATTTAATGTAATTTACAATTATACAAAATAATAGAATAGGTAAATATGTTGTATGTTTCATATACACTTGAAAATCTTGGGAAGGAACCACCCATTGGTGGTACTTCAAACATTAATTTAAATTAGAAGGTCCCGTGGCCATCTTCTTTTCAGACGCCTCGGAGGATTATCAGGGATTGTTAAGGATGAAAGATTAAGAATTAATGGGTTAGGATGGTTAAGGAGTTTTGAATGAAAAGACGCATATCTGTTTTGGGTCAAATCTGCAACGAATGGGATGTTAAGGTCTTTGTGAATGAGTTTATTTGTGACGTAATAGTTAATAAATATAATTTAATTTTTTTTTAATTGTTAATAGATTAGTCATCTTTTGTGGAACAAAGGTAGGAGAGTATTGGCCTAGTTTATAATCTTTTTTTTATAAATGGTAAAGAAAATCTGGTTTAATGGAGGTATTTCATATCTCCTTACTTATATTATTGACTACAATATGTTATTTTTAGCGTTATAAACCTAATAAGGGGAACACAAAATGTAATTTTTAAAGATATTTTAATCAGGTAATTGTTTTAAATTTTAAAAAAGAAATTATGATATTTTTAAAAAGTGGTGCATGCTTAGGATGAATTTGAGACTTTGTTGTAGATACCTGATGATGCCCCGTCAAGTTGTTATTTGTTTTAATGAAATAAAATAAAATAATTAAAACAAGGAAGAGTAATTTTCATTTACAAGATCTTATTACCAAAATAGGTAAATAACATAAAAATCCTGTAAAAATCAGCTTATTTTATAATATTAATACTAGGAAAACTTATCTACTCCTAGTTGAATCAAATCAAATACTAAATATTCACAACTCAAAAGTAAAATAAGAAATTGCCACGAACAATGAAGGACAAGAGGCTGAGTGAGAATCCAAATTAAAAACAATTACTATGAATGGTTTATTTAAAAAAAAAATATAACGTTAAAACTTATTTTATAGAGATATTTTTCATAGTTATTCAAAATCACTGTAATTAATTAATAGTATTATATAATTAATTAATACTATTCCAAGATTTTTCTCCAAATTGAATTCGAATTTTCAAATCTTAAACAATGATTCGCCTTTCCTCTATTCTGAACTATAAATTAAAAAAGGAAAATAAAATTATTTGTAATTAATATTGGAAATTTGTTTATTGGGAGACAGAATTTATCAACACAATAATGATTTAAAAAACAAGGAGAAAGATCAAAATAAAACAACACTAGTACAGCATGCAACCAAAACCCAGCATACTTTTGATTTTGAAAATACTATATGATTTGAAATAAAGAAAATTACATATCTGAAAATAATAATCATACAGAGAATTTCAAAACAGACACAAGGAATTTGAACCAACACTATGCAGAGATATTAAGTAAAATTAATTTATGAAAAATATAAAATAAATTAAATATTGATAATTATAATTTGCCGTGATAAGAATTTTATTATTAAAATCAAGAAGAAATTAAAAAAATATAATTATAATAAATAATTTTAATGCTTGACCTGAGTGGAGGGATGGATACAAGCGTTGTGATAAATTTTAACAAATAGCTGATTTTGATAAAGAATTTTAATTTTAATGTGAAAATTGACTAATTAGGTAATTAGACATACTCTAAGATATGCTTATTTACAAAAAATATATGTTTCCCTAATGTTTTAATAGAGAAATTGTTGAATTGACCAGGGCAGAATAGCCTTCATGAAGTTGGGTTTTTCAAAATTATTTAGTTCTAAAAATTATTAAGGTTAGATAAATTATGAATAATATTGTTAATAGTTTTCAATTGTTGAGGACCGTAGATGTAATAAAAGCTGTTTTGTAATGGATTGTCCCTGAGAACGGGCGAATTGGCCGAAACATCGGACTTAAAAAGGGAATAAAATGTTTTGAGACTAAAATGGATAAAATTTAAATTTATTTATTTAAACAATTGAAATGTTGGTTCAGGGATTAAATCTTAAGCTATTAAAATTGAAATAATCTAATTTAGACTACAAAGTGCGAAATAAGTAATTTCACACAAGCAAAATGTTGCAATTTAACAAAAAAAAAAGCAAAACATTCTATTTCATAGATCGTGACGAGATCATCTAATTCATATCACAAAAGAAATTTAATTTGCAATAATATGGACATTGGATATGATTTTCTTACAGCCTTGTTGCTACGGGTGAAATCCAGCTCCTGCAATTCGTGATAATTACCGTGGCTGAACTAAAACAGAGGAAGAGATAGGAATAATAGAGATAATTTCATGAATTATAATGGTTACTTTCGTGACATTTGTAAACAAAAGCGATTATTTTATGGTCAAAGATAAAAAAAATGAACAAAAATGCAATGCCGTGCAGTAACCCACAATGTGAAATTTCAGGCAAAATGAAACGTGTGAAAAAACATCCATTTCATATTCGAATTTCTGTTGAGCTTTGGTTGATATTGAACCTAGGTAAAAGATGTAATTTAAAAATGAAAAACCAAAAAACTTTATTTATTAATAGATTTTTCAATCTGCCACACTGTTGTGTGCAATAGATACTAGTGATAAATGATCAAATTCATACTAAAATAAAATAAATGAAAGGAAAAAAGTACATCATGATAAATAAAATCTGTCTTAATTATTATATACAAACAGAAGTATAAAGAAAATGAATATAATCAAACTATATGCACGAAAAAATAAATAAATAAAATAAAATAATAATAAAAATAAAGTAATCTCTAGTCACATTTACACTCTTATATACAATATTTACAATCTACCTGAGGATCCCTGAGCCCACTCTATCCCCCACGTATGATGGGTAGAGCAGAGCTCATAAGATCCCAGCGCATCCCTCTCGCCGCATCACTGGTAATGACCCAGTGGAGGCTGAGCAAGTGCTAAAGCCGCACTCACCGCTCAACTCGAGTGAAGAATCTGACCAAAAGGTGTAATTAAACGAAAGCACTATTTGTAGTTATGACAATGCCGGTGGAAAACGATTTCGGTTTACTTGAAAGTGATATAAACCAATATTATTGTTTTAGTGTTAGCAAAGATCACTAAAGCTATCAACTTGAACAGCACTGCTGAAGCTCTACAAAGTGAGGCGAAACGTCGGAAAATTAATAGTTGTTTACTATTTTGTTTCTTTTTTGAACACAACCCTGACCATCTTCTCCATAATTTGAAATTAAACGGTCAACTATTTATATACATAATATAGCTTTATGAATGGGATATGGTCCGGGTGCGGTAAAAAAAAACAAACTCAAATAGTAGATAATTTACTATTTTATAAAAATAGATTTTAAAAAAAATTTATAAAAATATAAAATAGGAAATTATCTACTATTTGAGTTTTTTTTTTTTTTACCGCACCCGGACCATATTCCATTCATCTATACACACGGTCAATCAATAATCTTTCAATGTAGCTTTATGTTTTAGTTTAAAAATTGTGAACAAAACAGACAAATATACTCCTTTTATTAAGGAAATTGTTTATGAATCATTCAATGAATGTCTTTTAAAAATAGACTAATAAAAAATTAGTCTATAATATATTTCATTAAAAATAAACATCGATTTTTCCCGCTTGATGAAAACTGGCCTCAGTGTGGCCGTAGCGTTTGTCGTTACATAATGTTTGTGGCTAGCCATTCGAGCAGAATTTCAAAACATACGAAGTCAAAAATTGGGCCTGAACAAACCCACAGCATCCTAATATAATGTATTAACGAGAAAAACTTAGGCTTTAGGTATCCTAACGCTTACCGGAACAACTTCAAGGACGTTTTCACACTTACTGGTCCATATAATTGCACCTTTTCACACTTGACTCAAGGGTTAGCGCCCATTTTCACTGCCGACTCATCGTTACTCTTTTTAAAACCAAATTAACAAGAGTAATCCAAAAATTTACCATTTATCACTTTATTTCAAAAAAACCGTAAGACGTACAGATGTCTGTCAGCACTCAAATTAAAGCTAGTTAAATACTATAAAATAGTTTATAACGTTTATTTTTGTACGAGTTGTAGTTTTTATGACATTTGACAAAACCAATTCACAAAATGTTAATTTCTTCTTAATTTTTTAATTTCGGATAAAATGTTAGATTTTTGAAAAAAATATATATGTAGAACCATAAGACGTACATATGTCTGCCAGCACTCAAAATAAAGGAAATTTAACTTACTATAAATTAGTTTATGACACGTATCTTCGTAGGGCTAGTAGTTTTTACGATATTCGCATATGAATATAAATTTCTACATATGAAAATTTGTTCGAACAATTATAAATCAATTTGTTTTATTAAATATGATAAATACTACTACTCCTACAATGATAAACGTCATAAACTACCTTATAGTACATTAAACTAGCTTTAATTTGAGTGCTAATAGACATATGTACGTCGAATGGTTTTAGAGATTTCTCAAAATAAATCCACTAACTTCTGATTTTTCAGTGCATTCTGTACGTTGTTATGAAATATTTCTTTTTAAAAAAGTATGTCTCGAGAGCTATTAAGGCTCAAATTTTAGCATATTTACTCTGCTTCAAATGACGTCCTCTTAGGTTTTCTAATATTGTTGGTAGTTTTAAAGATATTGAGCTCCGAATGAAAATTTTGTTTTAACGTTTTGAAACCATTTTGTATTCCCCCTACCTATACTTGGCAGACTCATCAATTTAGACTAGTAATTATACATATTTTTCATTAAGTAATAAGAAATTGGGGTAAAACAACAGCCTTTTTTCTCCTCTTGGGCTCTTGGGGGAACAAGTAATATCTTTCTGCATCCTAATTTACTACCTAATTCTTCACTGTACATGATTAAAACATATACGAACAAAATAAGATAAAGTTGATTTATTAAATAAAAATAATTTTATAGTAATATATAAGTTTAACGAATTTATAATCGTGATATGTTGCTTAATGGGTGGTCTAGTGATGTAAAATATATATAATGTAATCTTCCGCACTCTACATCACGATTACTATGAGGATCACTACAAATAACAGTTGTTATCATTATCTAATTATTCTCTATATTTATATTTACACTTTTTATTTAGTCTTTTTACATTTTTTGTATTGTATCTATATTGTATTTAGTGTATTATCATAACTGTATTTTCTATCGCTATATTATTAGTTACTTACTCTATCATTAAATTTTTCCTAAATCAGACATTTCGTATAGTTACTATTATTATCATATTTGTATATCTCCTTCTTTTATTTATCTCCTTCTTTTATTTTACGTATTGGAAAGTAAAACCGTTAACGGTTCCTCCCTCCACTTTGTTTAATTTTGATATTCTACCAGTTTCGTACTGATCTGAGCAGAAACAGGTGTGTCGTCCTGATTTGTTAATTATTCATTAATTATTATTATTAATTTTATTGTATTTATTCTCTCTCGATTTTTATGTTACCTTAACTTACTTCTGTATTTTTCGTTTTTTTAGTTTGTTAAATTTTGTTTTCTCATTTCTGCTTTTTTATTTTACGTGTTACTTGTCTACTGTTCATTTTATCCTAATGGTTTTGCATAATTTTTTTTTTAATATTATTATCATGGTCAATATCATATATTTATACTATTTTATTTACTCTTTTCTTTCATTTATATATTATTTTGTTTTCACTTATATTTATACAATTTTAACCCTACCTTAATTTTTCTTTTGTATTTTATCCTTTCATGTGAAAAAAATAAAAATATTTTTAGTTGTTTTTGTATCTTAATAGCCCTGATGAATCTCTACGAAGTTGGGCGAAACGTCGGCAACTAAATAGTTATTAACTATTTTTAAAAATTTTTTTGAGGTTAATTACTTCCATCATTTGCAATAAATTATTATTTATTTATTCATTAACAATTGTACAACGTTTCGGGACCGCTGTCCCATGTTCATGCACTATAAAAACATATGAAATCATGAGGTGATTTTTATTGTATAAAATAAAATATATAAAGAAGAAGATTGGTGTTATATAGATTTTATTATTGTTATAGGTTTTTATTTATTCATGCACTATGAATATGGGACAGTGGTCCCGAAACGTTGTACAATTGTTAATGAATAAATAAATAATAATTTATTGCAAATGATGGAAGTAATTAACCTCAAAAATTTTTAAAAGAATTGACTCACCAGACTTCCTAGAGAAATAATCCAGATTAACTATTTTTGTTTTCTTGTGAACGCGCCACTGACCATCTTCTTCATTATTTGAATTGATACGGTCAATTATTTATATATATATAATATAAAATATATGTAAATATGAACATCTGTTATTTTAATTTTATAACATTACTAGCTGTGCCCAACTGTTTCATTGCGTCTCAATGCCTCATATTAATTGACATTAAAGTAGATAAAGCTAAATTAAGTATAAACTCAATTTAAACAATATAAAAAGAATAAGTATAAATTTGATCTATCCATCTATCTAATTATCTTTAGGATGCTTTTAGTATTAATTAAAATTTATTGTCTTTAAATACCCGAAATTTCTCTATTCAAATTGAGAACGGCCAGCCGTACAATATTGAAATTCATACTGGGTATATGCGGTCAATATGCATATTATATCAAAGAACTAATCCAGCAGGCAGTGGAACGGTACGCCTTGTATTATTGGCAATTACCACAGAATCCGTAGAGGTTAGGCATTCAAGGCTAGAGGCAGGGTGAAATTATGTATGAGCCATGTTCAATACATAATTTAGATATTATTGTATCTGGGCTAATTACTGGATTACTACCTACTTCAGGTATGCATTGCACTTCCCATGTTGATTAACTAGGGGCCCCATCACGAATGCACCGCTTCACGCAGCTATCAAAATTATCAGATATTGGTTTTCATTATAAATGGTTCGTTTACGCTATCTTTGCAATGTTTCAACTTCAATCACAAAAAAAAACATAAATAAAACAGAAGTAAGTCAATGGAATAGGGATGTAAAACGGCCACTTGATTTAAAATGAAGTCTTGGTTATTCATGCGTGTTAGATTTTTAATCATATCGTAAATTAGGAAAACACTCTACGACGAGTAAATGTATAGATAGTATATAATTTGTTAACTTCCACTTATATAGTGACGAGATGAAAGTATTTGCACACCTTGTATTTTCTTTATATATGAGTTTAAATAATAATAAAATATTTTTTTTTTTTTTTTAATAATTTATTTATTGA
>NW_027115109.1:1354212-1356983 GCF_000696795.3 Halyomorpha halys
CTTGTATGAGGATTCCATGTCAGTCGTTTGTCGAGATGTAGTCCTAAGTAACGGATCTGTTCGACAGGAATAAGTGGGGTATTATTAAAGGATATTGTAGGGCAAGACGGAATAGGTTTACGTCGAAGGGTAAATGTGATTTTTTTTTTATTTATTTGTTAAATTGTTAATTTATTTTAATCCTCCAGTTTTGGCACCATATAAAATATTTAATTTATAATCTTAAACACTTTCTTGAGACTGGTTAATTTTGTTAAAATAAATAATTTAATTTCTATCCATTTTAGTCTCAACACATTTTATTTTTCTTAAAAGTCCGACGTTTCGGCCAATCCGGCCATCCTCAGGTACAATCTACCACAAAACAGCTTTTATTACATGCATGATCCTCGAACATTTCAAATTACTTAACATTATTATTTATAATTTATCTTACCTTAATACAATTTTGGAACTAAATGATTTAAAAACTCAACTTCATGCAGGCTATTCTGCCCTGCATTTAGGTATTTAACAAATTATAACATTAGGTAAAACATATTTTTTTGTTAATAATTATATCCCACATTATGTGGGGTGACAGAATTAACGGTACTAGTACAGCATGCAACCAAAAACCAGCATATTTTTGATTTTGAAAATACAATGATTTTATATAAAGAAAATAATACATTCAAAAAGAAAATACTTGAATCCATTTACATATCTGAAAATATTGACTATACTGTGAATTTCAAAACTGATACAAGAAATTTGAACCAACACTATGCAGAGATATTAAGTAAAATTAATTTGTGAAAAATATAGGATAAATTGAATGTGGATAATTATAATTAGCCTTGATGGGAATTTTACTAATGAGATAAAGAGGAAAATTAACAAAAATGTTGTTATAATCAATAATTTTAATGCTTGAACTGAGTGGAGGAAGGTTACAAGGTTGTTGAGATAAAGTTTTAACAAATAGTGACTGTGGTAAATAAATTTTAATTTTTGTTTTAATGTGAATATTGACTAATTAGGTAATTAGACATAATGTGGGATATACTTATTAACAAAAAAATATGTTTTACCTAATGTTTTAATGTTTTGTAGAAATTGTTGTTTTGACCTGGGCAGACCTGCATGAAGTTGAGTTTTTAAATCATTTAGTTCCAAAATTGTATTAAGGTAAGATAAATTATAAATAATAATGTTTAATAATTTGAAATGTTTGAGGATCATGCATGTAATAAAAGCTGTTTTGTAGTAGATTGTACCTGAGGATCGGTCGAAACGTTAGACTTTTAAGAAAAATAAAATGTGTTGAGACTAAAATGGATAGAAATTAAATTATTTATTTTAACAAATAATAAAATATTTCGAGGTTCCTTAATAAAGAGTACAATTAAACCTTGTTAAAAAACAGTTTAAATTCAATTAAAAATATTAATCATAATAAAAATGTATTTAAATATAATATAAACACAAGGAAAACGTATTTGCACACTATTATTTACTTGCTATTGTTTGTATGCTTGTGTATAATCCTTTTCTTTACTATTAGTATTATAAAATAAATCAATCTTTTAAGTTTTAATTTAACCGATCCTAATGCAAAAAACAAGTGAACTAAGTGTCGCTACTCGCAAAAAAGTTATATTATTTCGAAATCAAAGCAATTCGTATCGCTAAATAGCGGATTTGTTAGGTATTAATTTTTCTACCGTCTGATACTTAATTAAGAGATTTGAAGAAAGAGGCACAACTGCAAATGACCGACGCAAAGGGCCTCTAAAGAAAGTAAATGAGAGAATGAAATTAAAAATAAAAATTGAAGCGATAAAAAATACAGGAGTTAGTGCAGATGTCTAAGCTAATATGGTCAAATCGGCATAGTGTCTGTGTGAGCACTACAACAAGATTTTGGGAAAATATATTATTCTCTGATGAGAGTAATTTAATTTGTTTGGATCTGATGGTAAAAAGACGATATGGCGAAGGAAAAGTGCAGAATCCAGGAAGCAAAACGTCTCATTTACTGTGAGGTGGGAGTGTAATGGTTTGGGGATGCGTGGCTTATAATGGTGTAGGAAATCTCGTGCCTTTTGAAGGGATGTTAAATGCAGAAGGTTGTGTACAGATTTTGCGCCATAACCTGCTAGCCAGTGCAACCAAATTAGGAACTCAAGATCGGTATATCTTTTAATAATGATGATCCGAAACATACAGCAAGTATTGGTTAATATTTAACATTCGCCAACAACTTTATATCCCTTCACAGTATCCTGACTTAAACATAATTGAAAATTTGTGGCATATTTTAGATAAAAATGTTCGAAAACACCAAATAACCAGAATACACCACCTCAAGGATGTTTTACAGATTAAAACATTGTTCATAGTTAGGAATGTCTTTGGTATGAGACCAGATCCCCCATAATCAAATGTTAATAAAAAATGTACCTCCTTACATTAACCATGTAAGACCGATCTGGTATTACATAAATAAAAAAAACATTTTTTATTTTTTTAATAACTCAATAACATTAAATATGTATTTTTTTAATTTTGTTTTTATTTCCTCTTCCTTTTGCATTTTTCCCCTTTTGGTTTTGTTTTGTTATTAACACTACATATATCTAATTCTCTTTATAATTCTAACTCTATCTAATTACATCCCACTCTAGTATATCTCATATTCCTCTTTTCCGGTGATCAGTCACAAATATTGAGTTTAACACAAGAGTTTCATTTTTATTTTATTTATTTATCGATATTTACAACTGTAT
>NW_027115109.1:1357803-1359908 GCF_000696795.3 Halyomorpha halys
ATAAACTCCCTAACCACCCAAACCCACTCGTTTCTAACCTTGCTTCCTCTTCCATTCCTGGCAATCCTCCGAGGCGCCTGAAAAGAATATGGCCTCGTGACCTTATATTGTAAACTGTTTTTAGAGTTCTACTACTAGGTAGTTTCTCTACATCCTGTATCATATCATTATGTCATTATGATCAAATTTACGGGTTGTATTTTTTTATACAGTTGTAAATATCGACAAATATATATAAAAAAAAAAAAAAAGTTTCATTTTAAATTTAAGCATCAAATTTTTATTTGATACTTTCAGTAAACACACATAAAGAATTTAAAAAAAAAGTTGTAAATAAATGAAAATAAAATAGCAATAGGTAACAACATGGACACCAACAAATATTTTAAAAACTAATAAATAAATTAAAACTAAATAAATAAATTTAAAAAAGAAAAAAGAAGTTTAAACTAATAAATAAGTAATTAACTAATTTCCATGAAGGTGATAATGTATAATGCAGAGATTCCAGTATATCATTTTCGGCAAAGATTGCAATATCGCCAATGCTTACACCAAAGCAGAGGTCTCTCAGGGGTGAGCCCCCCCTCTCTTTCTCCGGAAGTCTTTCGGAATTTTTCTTTTAGGAAAGGGATGCATTTTTCATGGATTTTCTTCTTTTCCCTTTCCATTCCACCCCCCAGATCGAGGTTATAATTCTCAAATAACACCGCTGGATCAAAGACCAGAGCAGTACCTCCGGTCTTAGGAAGCGCAATTATATCTACGTATCCTTCGGCGTATATTAAACCTCGTCGAATCAAGTGTACTTTCTTTCTCTAAGAAAGTTCATCAATTCATGTTTGGAAATAAGTTAAAACTTAGAAGTATGAAAATGTCTTCTATAGTAGGTATGAAGTCTTACACATGCCTGCGTAATATGAATTTTTAAAGTTATATCTTAATGAAGATTTTCATCTGGATTTACTGGAAGAGAAATCTGCATTCTGAAAGAAGAATCTGCATTTACTGGAAGAGTTGCATTTATAATTAGATCTTGTGAATGAAAAGGTACTTCCATGTTTAATTACTTTATTTTATATCATTAAAAAACAATAACAGCGTTTCAGGATTGTCACCCCATCATCAGGTATCTGCAACAAATTCTCAAATTCATCTAACATTTTCACTAAAATGATAAAGATAATCTGGTTTCAGGGAAGTATTTCTATATCTCCTTATTTATAATATGTTGGTTTTTTTTTTAATTATTAAAATTGTATATTAGGGACAACATATTGTTTATTATTGTAAGTCCTCATTGTAAGGACTAATAAGGAGAAAACAAAATGTAATTTTAAAAGATGTTTAGTCAGGAAATTGTTTTAAATTTTTAAAAAGAAATTATGTTGGTGATATGTTGGTTAAGTGTTGTATGCATTGTATTAATCTGAGAATTTGTTATAGATACCTGATGATGGAGTGACAACCCACAAACGTTATTGTTTTTTAATGATATAAAAAAAGATCTAATAATTAATTTCTAAAAATATCTGTGTAACTACTCTTTATAGACAACGGCTTAGGTTTCTACCATCCGTAGGAAAAATGAAGTATCATTTTTTTTCTCAGAAATTGTATCATTGTTGAATACACGATCCTTAGCAAGATAATGTATACTATTATTATTTTTTTTTTAATTCCTTTTAAGGAATTACGAATAAATCATGTTAAAATATTTCGAGTTTTTAAGGATTTGTTAATTGAGGTTTTTAAGGATGTCATAACTTTTTATTATTAACAAGCCCAAATAATTATAAAATTATTCATATTCGTACATAAAAATATCTGTGTAACTACTCTTTATAGGCAACGGCGTAGGTTTCTACCATCCGTAGGAAAAATGAAGTATCATTTTTTTTCTCAGAAATTGTATCAGTGTTGAATACACGATCCTTAGCAAGATAATTTATACTGTTATTATTTTTTTTAAAAGTTCTTTTTAAAGGATTGCGAAAAAATATTTCGAGTTTTTTAGAATTTTTTTTTTTTAATAATTTATTTATTGATATTTACAACTGTATACACATATATACAACAAGTAAATTTGCTGTAGGTGACATAGT
>NW_027115109.1:1364838-1365188 GCF_000696795.3 Halyomorpha halys
GATTGGATTCTGGAGGAATTTGATGGTTTAGTTGAGCCCCAAAGCTCAACTCCGTATGTCCAGATAGGCCTTATAATAGTCATGTAGATCAGTCTCTTTTAATGGATTGGCAATAGGATTTGTTAATTGAGGTTTTTAAGGATGTCATAACTTTTTATTATTAACAAGCCCAAATAATTATAAAAATATTCATATTCGTACATCAGTATGGACATTTTTTTCCACTAAAGATAAGCTGACGTAATCCTGACGACACCTCACTCTGGAAGCTCAACCTCCAGGTTACAGTTAGCTCGAGAAGAAATCCAGCCGTGGCGTCAATTTAGTACGGAGTGGCTCGCGTCGAGCCA
>NW_027115109.1:1365238-1365879 GCF_000696795.3 Halyomorpha halys
CTCTGGAAGCTCAACCTCCAGGTTACAGTTAGCTCGAGAAGAAATCCAGCCGTGGCGTCAATTTAGTACGGAGTGGCTCGCGTCGAGCCATGCGCCTTTTTTTCATCTGCTTTTTGCCTAAGGAAGATGTGCAGTTCCATGACCACGTTATAGCATTACAGCGCCGAAAGGGACCGCTTCTTTACAATAGATACATTCAAGTCACCGTTTGAATATCTTCATTTGGATCCTTTAGTTGACTTTCCCCGTCAGCAGAACGCATTGTTCCACCATCCTTTATGCACATGACAAAAAGAGGAATTATTTGCTTTCTAATTCTGAAATAATAAATAATATCTACTACTGTATTTCATAAAAGTAAGTGATAAGGGAGTGAGATGGAAATATAGCTGCCGTGGAGTAGCGGGATGCACTGAGGCCCGAGGGCTAAATCTTTGAGGGGGCTCCTTTTGTCTGATTTGGAAGGGGAGGGTGATTTAAAATGAACAACTATTTTTAAATTATATAAATTTATTACTGTAAATAACATATATATTAATTTATTTGTCGAGCCTACGAAAAGTCGCTAACAAATAATAATAAACTAATTAATTATGAGAGATAGTTGACCGTGGATGATAAATGAGGAGAAGATGGTTGGG
>NW_027115109.1:1366859-1370279 GCF_000696795.3 Halyomorpha halys
GAAAATTACTTTTTTAATAAAATAACTATTTGTGAATATGTTAATGATAAGTTGTTCTTATCGGTTTTTAAGTTGACGGAAGAAGGGTCTAATTGTTAATCATACTTATTTGTGTTTCATTGACCGCACCCCCAACCATCTTCTCCTCATCAATAATAAACTAAAATTACGTATTTAAGACGGGTATATAGCTGGCATGTTACACCAACTTTCCAATAAAATCAATTGCTCGAAACTGCCTCTTTATAGAATCGAGTTTCTCAAGAACGGCTCTAACAATTTTGATTAAACTCAGTATATCAAGGTACAATCAAGTGTTCTTGGATATTTAACAGAGCTTAAGTATAGAATTTTCAAAAAAATCTTTTTTAAATAAAACAACCTTTAATATTATTTATTTAAAATAATTAAACATTTAGCATTTTTAACAATGACAAATATGTATAAATCTGAACTATGAAAGAATTTGATGGTTAAGCAGAGGAGAAATATGAATAGGAGCTTAGGCCTGGAAAATCGGAGACAGCCGAGCGTGTCCGGTCTCTCCCGATCGCAACCATTGATGCATCATATTTCTTCATGGATGAGTGTATTTGTGACGTAATACGGAGCATTAAGGGTTTTAAGGATAATTTTGGTTTGTAAGGATTGGATACGGGAAGAATTTGAAACCTTGGTGGAGCACCAAAGTTCAATTTCGTATATGTATAAAAGTTTTTTTTATAGTAAATGGGAAGTTTCGAGCGTTTGTTAAGTAAGTGTTATGGTAATAAGAATCTACAAGCAGTTTCTTGTCGTTTCAGTCTAGTATGAGGATTCTAAGTAAATCTCTTGTCAAGATGGAGTCCTAAGAAGTGAATCTGTTCAACAGGCTTTAGCATTGGAGAGTAAAGGTGATCTGATGGGATTTGTTTGGATTTATTTTAATTTTCCAGTTGTGACACCACTCTTTGGGTCATTGTTTAAAAACTGTACCCATTAGCATATGTCGTTAGGACTGTGTAGGTGGTTGAGAAATCAGCAGAGGATGGGACCCAGGATATAACCTTGAGGAACACCGGTGGGGTGAGGAAAAAGGAAAAGAGTAGGCTAGGTTATAATTTACTTTAAAGATTCTATCAGATAGATAAGAACGTATTAATAGGAAATTTATAAAGGGAAAGAATTGATGGAGTTCATAGAGTAGTCCTGAGTGCCAGACTCGGTCAAAAGCTTTTTCAAAGTCGAGAAAGACTCCCGTTCAGTACTTTTCGGGTTCCAATGTGGAAGATATAACATCCACCACACGATCTACAGCCCATGTCCGGCGTTACACTACCCAGCATGATCCGATCCATGGACACTACCAGGCGGGGAGTATGACGGGGGCGGTCCACCTGTCAAATAACAACAATACAAAGCAACATTAAAATCTGAGTTCAAAAATAAAATTAACAACAACTATAAAAAGAAATATTATAAATATTTAATTAATGAAACTATTAAAAATTAAATAAATATAAAGCCAAAGCTATTAAAAAAAAAAAACTTTAAAATAATTGTATTACTCGAGAATAGAAATATTTTGGAATCAAATCACCCAACCAAGTCACTATAATGTAAAACCCTAGAAATGAAATAATACAACTTCCTGAAACCATTTGGCGTTTGAGGTTTCAATGTATTATCCTATTAAAATTATCTCCCCTTCCTCCCCTCCAACCGGCATTTTATTAAATATCTTGAGACGATTTAGTTTATAATTAAAAAACAATAAAACAATAACAACTCCTTTGTGTAATATGTATGTACATTTTTAAAAATTGAAGCTCATCTCAGTGGTGAGAATGTATGCTGTATGGTATGGATCTTTTTGAAATATATAGAATTAGTTTTAATCATAATACCCCTGTTCCCCTGTTGCAGGGGATGGAACTTTTAAAACCTCTAATCATAATCCCTTTACAATGTGCTTTCCTGTCAGTGTCAATACCCTTTACAGCACCCTCTAATCTCCAAAGTCCAACCCCAATTTTCCCATTACAACTCCAATAGCAATTTGTATTTAGTACTTGAAAACGCTTCGAAATTTTTCGTGAGTACATATGATTTTTCATATTGCATAGTGATGATTTTTCGAAAATTGATTTAGAAATGTTCCCTTTATGTATTATCACGTTCTGTACAAATTCATATCTCGGTTATGAAAGGCCTCTTCTACTTCATTTTTAAGTTTCCTCTTGCATATTTTTCTTTCAATTCGAACCTTAAATGCAATTCAAAAACTCATCCATCTTCATGACAGGGTAAGGATCATTGTATTGGAAATCCCTTAAGGCCCGTCTTCGAGGAAGGAAAAGTTTCCAAACCATCACTGAGTGCATTTCGGTTAGGTATCCTCCAATGTTTCGTCTTCATATACAACGAATTGCTGAATTACTCACGTGTAGGGACAACTTTTACTATAAACAACTTTCTTCGTCTCTTCCGCAATTTTTCAGTTCACTAAAGTGGTCTGTTTATGATAGAATTATAAAGATACTACACAAGGATGTATCTCTTAAACAAGTCCTTCCTCAGTAAAGTAATCAACGAAATGTTTAAATTTCTATTAAATCTAAACCCTTCCCTATTAATCTAGGAATACTTTCTAAGGTACCTACATATTGTAAACCATTATCTCTATTATGGCGAAGCCCGATACGTTTCTGTCAATATAAAATTTATATTTTCAGCGTTTTATAATCCAAATACTCTTTGTTTTTCTTTATTTTATTAGGTCATTAATTAATTTTTATTATCAAGACAAGCGGATCTCATATCATAATTATGATGGATGCCTTGTACGATTTTTTTTTAGGTTGGGATTTTGTTTCTCTCAATTTTCTTTTTCTTTCCATATTTCAATTTTTAAATTATTAATAACTAATATATTCATATCTCTTTGCATTATATAACTTCATTTTTATTTTAGTTTCTTAATTATGTTATTTTACCTACTTATTCAATTACCTATGTATATATTTTATTTTCCACTTCTCTCATCACTTCATTTTATTAATTCCATTCTGTATAATTATTGACTTGATGTCATTCTGTTTATATTTTATTTTTTATTTTCCAGTTTAATTTGTTGTTATATTGTTGTATTCTAAGCCCTGATGAAGGATAGAAACTCTAACCGAAACGTTGGCACGATTAAATAAGTTACATTAATTTGTGTATAAAGTACATTTTGACCGCACCCCCAACCATATTATCCTCGTACGATCTCATATCATAATTGAAAAATCTTTGCGGTTTCCGCATCATACCACTATCAGAGATCACCCTACGTTGAGTTTAAATAAATCATCAAACTAATTTTATTTATGAATAGATTTATTTTCTAATATATTAAATCTTGTGAAATTTACTCTTCCTTTTTATTTTCTTTATTTC
>NW_027115109.1:1371813-1372936 GCF_000696795.3 Halyomorpha halys
AAAATAATAAAAATAAAATAAAAAATTTTATTAATTGATAAATATTACAATCTGCCACAACATTGTTGGGCAATAAGTAATAGTTATAACTGATTATATTCATACTAAAATAAAATAACATAAGAATACAAATAAATGAATATAAAAATTACGTAAAACATAAATTAAAACTCTCTTAAACATATACAACCAGAAGGATAAAGAAAATAAACATAATCAAAACTATGAACTTGAAGAAAAAAAAAATAAAAAAATAAATAAATAATCACTAGTCACATTTACACTGTTGTATACAATATTTTCACTGTCGACCTGAGGATCCCCATGCCCTCTCTATCCCCCCCCCCCCCATGTATGAGGGGTAGAGTACATCTGCTCTTTGAGATCTCAGTTCATCCCTCTCACTACGTCACTGGTAATGAACCAGTGGAGGCTGAGTCCGTGCGCTAAAGCTTTTAACACTCTACTGAGTGGAGCATCTGATCATTGCCAGAACTCCAATTGTCGATTTTTGTTTCACTATAAATTTCTTGGCCCCTACTGTTTCAACCTTCGTGGTGGATTGTAGGGATAGGTGGATATCATAATTAAAGTTACGAAAAAATGAGAAAGAAAACGTATATTTAAAAAATTAAATATGTAAAATAATAGAAAAAAAGAAATAGAATATAAAGCTTAGTAAGCCAAAAAGAAAGATAAGGAAGAAACAAGAAGAAGAGTAGAATATAGAGAAAGGGCGTAAAAGTTTTTTTTTTTTTATTTATTTAATGTAATTTACAACTGTACAAAATAATACAATAAGTAAATATGTTGTATGTTTCATATACACTTGAAAATCTTGGGAAGGAACATTAATTTAAATTAGAAGGTTCCGTGGCCATCTTCTTTTCAGACGCCTCGGAAGATTATCAGGGATTGTTAAGGATAAAAGATTAAGAATTAATGGGTTAGGATAGTTAAGGATTTTGGAATGAAAAGACGCATATCTGTTTTGGGCCAATTCTGCAACGAAAGGGATGTTAAGGTCTTTGTGAATGAGTTTATTTGTAACGTAATAAGGAGCATCAAGGATTTTACGTAGGATTTTGGATTGTAAGGATTGGATACGGGAGGAATTTGATGG
>NW_027115109.1:1374392-1377670 GCF_000696795.3 Halyomorpha halys
TTTATTTTATTCTATTTTTTATTTTTTTATTTTTTTTTTTTTACTTTTATCATCCCATAGGCGTTGATGACCAGAGGGTTTTACGCCTTTAAGCAAAAATCAACAACAACATCAACAACATATCGACCGGTGCAGATCTGACACACAAGTGCATAGGTGTGAGTGTAGCTAATTTCAGAGCTAAAACGTACGTTGTTATAAAAGAAACGTTAACCATCAAAAGTCAAGAATATGTTTACAAGTTACATTATTCAGATAAGTGAAAGTTTATTAAATTAATCTAATTTCTTGGTTTAAAAAAATGTTTAAAATACTGAATGCTTATTTCGTGGAAACATTGTGTACACTGTGATTTTAATCTACACAATCATATATGGGATTTTTCATTCAATAGTCAAATTAAAGGTACGTATTTTCTGTTAAAATATTCCAATTTGCGTGATTCTTTCTATGCTGTCTAGGTCAGGTTTTTTACATTCAATGCAGTAATAGAAAAAAACGGATACAAAAAATTAATAATAGTCTTTTTTTTTATCGTTGAACACTTTCGATGCGGCATTAGCTTCTATGTCGAGTGTGGCGTGAAGTCTTTAAAGCACGCTATGCCTGCATGACCTCAAATTGTTTATTTGAGTAGTGCCTAGTGAAATAGTGATTATTAATACATTTTTTTTTTATGTATTATTATTATTTAAAAGTACTTGGTACTTTTTAATAAAGTAGTATTTAAACATGAGTGCTCAAAAGTCATGTTTGTCACTATTAATGTTCCATTATCTTTTAATTCACTTTAATTATCAGCTTTTTATTTTGTCTTGGCGAGACTAGTTATTAACTAATGTTGGTTGGTCATTTTATAATCGAATGATTTTTCGCTTGTGGATTCCTACATTATTATAGAGTACAAGAATAATAGTTTTAATTTCTTAATCTTTTACTTTGTTCCATTGGTAGCCATTTTCTTTAAATATTTAGAAAAAAATATTTTCAAACAAAGGAAAATATTTCTAACCTTTTTTTTTTTTTTAATAACCGGTTCTAATATATTTACGAAAGTCCGGTTTGTACCATTTTGTGAGGATAAGTGAAATCCTGTTAAGGATATTGCAATTTCTGTGATTTCAAAAAAAATCAAAGGCACTAATGTTGCGTAAGGTAAATATTTTGAACAAAAGGATTGTAATTTTTTATTACTACGATAATTCGTATATGAGGGTTGTTTGAGATGCGAAAAACTATCAACTTTATCGCTCAATAAAAATATATTTTACCCCACTTTCCTAGGTCAGTCTGATTACTTTATTTCAATGTTGAGGTCTCATTAAAGAATATTGAGGTAATATAACATTATAATATATGAATCGCTTTGTTTTCGGATGTAGAAGAACAAAAAAATATTTTTCTACTGCAATTGAAAATCTTTTTTTCATTCTATATATTTTTTTATTTATTTTTTTTCACGAAAAGTCCTTGAATACCACACGCATATCATAACTCTAATGTTCCTCCTTCATCTGCTTCCTCTTCTCTCACATGTCCCTCATGGGCTCTGCGTGTCTACATTTTCTCTCCTCAGACCACGCAAGACCCTCTGGAGCACTTCTTTCTCACAAGAACCTCCACTTCCTTGAGCGTCCTTCTGTACTCATCTCTGTCTAAACAATCCTAGTCCGTCAGTCCTACTTGTTCCATATTATCCCTAACTTGCTTGAAATATCCAATTGAATTTTTGTGACAGAGGATTCGTTGATAAATTCTTTTGTTTAGTCTTTCATATTTCATTCTCATCATGTGCCCATAGAACCTCAGCCTTCCCACCCTAACGTCAGTCTCAAGGTCTGTTGTTTCCTTATAGATTTCTTGATTCGACTTCAACCTATATGTTTTGTTTTTATTATTTCTAATTTTAAATTAAATATTAAATAAAGTTTAAATGTATATAAGATTGCAAAAATCGCTACCTGAATAATAAGCCAAAAAACGTTTCTATACGTAAAATGATTCGTTTTTAGCGTCCAAAAGACCCTTCAATTTTTCGATTTTCATTAAATACAACAAATATTTGACCTGGTCCACTTTGTAACGTGATCTTCCTAAAATATGAATAATTTCAAAGGTGCACCCATATCATGAGTTATATTTATGATAATAAACCAACTAAACTTTGTTTGAACCAGCTAGGTTATTATATATATTGATAAACGACGGTATAATTTCAAATATGAAGAAGAGATGTTCAGGGTTGTGGTTAAAAAAGAACAAAAATAGTTTACAATTACTTTTATTTTTTTTTTACAGAGAAATACTGTATTTATTCATCTATGCTGCCTAAATACATTAGGTTGCCATCTCACAAAGCATACTTATCAATCCGTAAACGGACATATATACATTACACATACATGGTATAATCATAAAAAAAAGATATACAATAATAGGATATAATAAACAATTTTTTTTTCACCCCTACAGTTTCCTTTTACAATCCATTTCGGTCTGTACAACCAATACAAATGTTATTTGACGTTTAGCCCCACTTTGTAGGACTTCATCAGTGCTGTTAAAGATGATAGCTTTTCTAGTCCGTTAACGATAGCTTTGTAGCCAGGTTATTATTTTTTTTTTTAGTATCGTTTTACTATCGACAACCCTTAATTAAAAATGTTTATAAAATAAAATAAAAATTACCTGGCCGATTCAAACTAAATGCATTTGAAAGAAACTTGACTTGGTCTTCATGAACAGTTTTATAGTACTTTAGGTCTGCAGGAACCAAGAAAGAGTAGAACGGTTCATATTAAGCGATTGTAGTGGTTCATGTCAGCAAATTGATGACAATCTCAATCAAGACCATGTTGAGCAGATTCAAATATCATAAAAACTATATTAACTCTTCCCATCATAATTGAAAATACAGTAAATTTAAGAAAAAATAAAAGTCAAGAAATAGTGCTAAAGAATAATATTCAGAAAGTAAATCATTTGAAAAAATCCCTAACTGTTGTGCAATAATAGATGTTTACATGGAACATCGAAAAAGGTTTTGGTTTTTAAGATTCATTCGTTGTTTGGGCGCGCATGGGAAATGATGTTTCCAGGATAAGGAGGGCCTCATCAATTTCTGTCCAGCTAGAGTGGACAGTTTGAAAAAAGAAGACAACCAAGAAGAATAGGGAATTCTGAGTTTGGATTGCCTGGTGAGAGGACGTCCGTCGGTTGGAAGCGGGAAAGATTGGAAGCCGTTGGTGTAAGAGAGACATAGCTTTTTGGAAGGACTG
>NW_027115109.1:1378216-1392590 GCF_000696795.3 Halyomorpha halys
TGTATATACCCATAAACTACTGGTTACAAAAAAATGTAGCGGTATTGGTAGGGTGAGTAAACGATAGTGGTTGGGGTGGTGGTGGAAGATAGTGAAGAGAAGGGAGGTATATAATTGAGAAAGGGAGAAGGCCTCTCCTTATCTGTGGCTGGCAAGGTTCCTCTATCGATCCACTCCCCCAGAGCCGAGTTTTTCAAAAAGCACCCCTTCCTCTTGCATCTTCTCTCTTCGTTGTTAAAAACCTTTCCCGCGAGGAACGAGCTAACATCCACTTGGTTGTTTTTCATGATGCCATTATAAAATTTCAAACAGCCTAGCTCACAAATGAAAAGGCGTACGAAACTAAAATTACATATTTAAGGAGAGCAGCATTGCCGATAAAATCGACCAATAAAAGTGCCAATTTATAGAATCGATTTTTCACATTTTTATTCGATTTTCTCAAAAATATCACAAACGATTTTGATCAAACTCGGCAGATCAGTGTAGATTAAATTTTCTTTAATATCACATAGATCTTATCCTCCCTGAAATTGTCTAACACGACGTAAATGACGTATTAAAAAAAAAAATGATCTTCTAAAGCAGGGGTAGCCAACTAGTCGATCGCGAGCCCAATTTCGGTCGCTCGCAATGTCTGTTGAGGAATTCCGTGTACCATGAACGTCAAAGCGATTGTAGAAGACAAAACTTTAAGCAATAGTTTAATACATTCTGGGAATTTGCAAAGGTCATAAATTCCTAGAATTCTGACAATTTGACACTACCCACACAGCACAATATATTTTGACTTACGCGTCACTACTCATCGGACACAACGCATGGACTCATTATTATCCTCTTTATCAGGATATAAACCTAATTATAACTCCTCGGTTAGAGAAATTAAAACTCAGTCTTCCCATTAATTTCAAGGCTAAAAAGTAAATTCTAAATGTATCTTTATCTGTAGCTACTTTGAATTAATAAATATTGTTAATAATTATTCATGTTCTATTAATTCCCCTTGACGTTTTTGGCCCTTTAAATAATTAATGTTGTTTTTACCTATGTACGTAGATAAGCCGTATATCTATATCTATATATATCTGAGATGTATTCAGGGAGCTATTGACAGATTAGCAAAAAGCCATATTATTCTTTGATGATAAATTTTCCTAGCCCAAAAAACAACATAACACGAAAGTGAAAAATTGAAATCAAATTATCAGCCTTACTGTGCATTTTTATAACAACTTTTTTCACATTTACGAAAAAAAAGTTACAAATTGAAGTTGACAAAAAAAAGTAAAAGTCTATCTTTAAGAAGTGTTAGAAAATCGAATTTTGTAGGTACTGCATGTCCGGAAATTTATTTTCTTCATGAACCTGTATATCGAAAAATCAATAAGTGATTTAAAAAATAAAAATTAGTCTTGAACATATATTTTACTTATCTACCTGGAATGCACCTTATACTGCACAGTGTATAAACATAGTATGCAATTCACCCCTAAGACTACGACAATGTAAGTCGATTGCGACACACTTTAAAGGTAAAATCTAAGATATTATAATATCTAAGTTGGCCACCCCTGCTCTAAAATACCTTTAATTTATTTCATTTGTAATGTTACGGCGGTTAGGGGTTCAAAGGGAATCTGCACTAGCCCAACCGTAAAAAGTTGTAAAAAAAAAAGAAATAAACTGCCGAATTTTATTATTATTGTATTTTAAAATAAGTGAACATAATAAAGGAAAACAAAATATACAAACTAGAAAAAAAGAACAAAGCAAACTTAAAACTATTACAAAAATTATATGAATTGAAAAAAAAAAGAAAAAAAATCTTATATCACCTGTGATTGATAGGGCCCCGGTTGTGTTTGTTGTCCTGATAGTACAAGAGCCCAAGAGAAGAAAAAAGATAGTTATCTCACCCCAATTTTTGATTACTTTAATGGAAACTATGTATAATTACTAGTCAAAATTCATGAGTGCCAAGTATAGGTAGGGGGAATAAAAAATGGTGGCTGTTTCAAAGCGATAAAAAAAACTAATGTTTCATTCGGAGCTCTATATCTCAAAAAGTAGGAACAACGCAAGAAAACCTAAGAGAACTTCATTTAAAGAAGAGCAAATTTGCAGAAATATGAGCCCTAATAGAGGTATTCACGTTAAATAGTTTTCGAGATATAGCTTTTTAAAAAGCAACATTTCATAAAAATGTTGTATGGGATGTACTGAAAGATCAGTAGTTAGTGAATTTATTTTAAAAAATCTATATCTCAAAAACCATTTGACGTACAGATGTCTATTAGCACTCAAATTAAAATTAGTTTAATGAGCATTAAAGTATTTTATGATGTTTATCTTCGTAGGAGTAATAGTTTACATGAAATTTGCTAAAATAAATTGATTTATAGTTTTTATTTTTTGTTTTATTTATATTCATATGTGAATATCATAAAAACTACTACCTCTACGAAGATAAGTGTCATAAACTACTTTATAGTAAGTTAAATTTCCTTTATTTTGAGTGTTGGCAGACATATGAACGCCTTATGAATCTAGAGGCGTCTTCATATCTATATTTTTTCAAAAATCCAACATTTTATACGAACAACTAGAAATTAACATTTTGTGAGTTTGATTTGTCAAATATCATAAAAACTACTACTCCTACAAAGATAAAAATAATTAACTATTTTGTATTAAATTTGACTAGCCTAAATTTGAGCGCTGGAAAACATCTGTACGTCCAATGGTTTAAGAAATGAAGTTTTTCATAAATCAAACTTATTGTCCGAACTATAAATCATTTTATTTTAGCAAATATCATGAAAACTACTATTCCTACGAAGGTAAAGGTCGTAAACTTAACTAATAAACTAGCATTAATTTGAGTGCTAACAGACATTTGTACGTCTCATAATCCAGAGATATAGATTTCTCAAAATAAATTAGCTAACTTCTAATCTTTCAGAAGATTTTTAAGAAATTTTGCTTTTTAAAAACCTATATCTCGAGAACTATTGACGTAAATAGCTCTTTTAGGGCTAATATGCAAATTTACTCTTCTTTAAATAATGTCCTCTTAGATTTTCTAGTGTTGTTGGTACTTTTAAAGATATAGAGTTCCGAATGAAAAATGTATGTTTTTTTAAGGTTTTGAAACAGCCACCAATTTTTATTACCCCTATCTATACTTGGCAGACTCATAAATTTTGACTAGTAATTATATAAATTTTCATTAATGTAATAAAAAAATTCCCCAATTTATGAGATAACTGCATTTTTTTCTTCGTACGTCCGTCCATCCGCCTTGTCCTCTTGGAGGATGAGCTGAGGTAGTTCGCTCGCCTTGGCTAAAATGATGTAGATGAAGGAGATGACCAGGATGCTTGCAACTACGAGTACGTAGTGAGGAGACAATGGAGACGATCTGTGTGTTCGGACTGAGGCGCCAAGAAGTCATCTATCTCTTTTTGCAGTATAAAAAACAATACAGAGTAGTTTTTTAGTTTTTTAGTTTTTTTTTTTTTTTGTTTTTTGACGTTATAAAAATCATTTCTTCATGTAATCGATTTGTGGACCATATGTTGGGCGCAACATGTAATACTAAACCTCTTTGGATTGTTAAAAATAATAAAACATGTATACATATGAACTATTAAAGAATTTTATATTCAACTAAAAGAGAAAATGAAGAAGTAAACTGCTTAGGTACTGGAAAATCGGAGACTGCCGAGGATACCCGAACTCACCCGATCGCAATTATTCCTCACAGCTTTGTTATATGCTATTAGACTTTTGTATCTTGGCTGGAACAATATTAATCCACCTCGAGAAACCCTAAAATACGAATTTTCATAATGACCGAAAAACAATTGTAAATGTTCGCCTTCCAGGTTGGTAAGTAAAATGAGTGTGACTTTTTAAATAATGGTAGTTATTGAAAATACATATATGGCAATTAGACAATTATTGATTACGGTACATTATTGTTGTTGCGGTAGCCCTGCGACATTCAGTAATTCAATCATCACCACGTGTTACATTAACCCAAATTATCAAATTTGCAATAATAGTTGGCCACCTGTTTTCTCTGATGAAGTGGCATGTGATTAGTAGTCCTATAATGGGTTGAGAGTACATCATGGCATAGAAATAACATCAGGTTGTTTATGCATCTATAATTAATTCAATACACCAATATATGGAACCTAATTTAGATTTAAAAAATCCTTCAGATTTTTCAATTTTTTTTTCCTGGTTCCACGTATATTAAAAAATTAAAATGAGTTTTAGTTAAAATTCATCTACTAATTATATAATTGAAAAAAAATTATTAAAATCATTTTATTAATTCCAAATACAATACTCAAATTATATATTTTGTGAAAACAAATTTGAATAAAAACATTTTAAAATATAAATGTGTGAAGAAATCACATTTACCCTTCGTCGTGAACCCATGACCTCTTGCCCTACAGTACTATTTAATATTACCCCGCTTATTCCTATCGAACAGATCCGTTACTTAGGACATCTGGACAAACGACTGACATGGAATCCTCATACAAGACTGAAAAGACTGGAGACTGCTCGTCGATTCCGATTATTACAACATTTACTAGACACGGTCTAAACTGCCAATCCATTACAAAAGACTGATCTACATGACTATTATAAGACCTATCTGGACATACGGAGTTGAGCTTTGGGGCTCAACTAAACCATCAAATTCCTCCAGAATCCAATCCTTACAGTCCAAAATCCTTCGTAAAATCCTTAATGTTCCTTACTTTGTCACAAATCAAGTCATCCATCAGGACCTCAATATTCCATGTTGCCGATTTGGCCAGAACCAGATACCGTTCCTTCCATAATAAACTTCTCAACCACCCAAATCCACTTGTTTCTAACCAGGCTTCTCCTTCATTACCTAATAATCCTCCTAGGCGTCTGAAAAGAAGATGGCCTCGAGATCTTCTTCTTTAGAAATGTTATTGGAGTTCTATCAGTGGGTAGATTCTACACATGTTTTTATCATGTTACTATGTCACCTACAGCAAATTTACTTGTTGTATATATGTGTATACAGTTGTAAATATCAATAAATAAATTATTTAAACAAATTGGCAAAGGACTCAATTTCATTAGTTTAAATATTTTAATTAAATTTTTTTTATTTAAAAAAATTTAAGTGGTGAAAATTGTCGGGGAGGTGCGATCAGCAAAAAAACACCCATTGTACCATATATATTTCATTTTTCTTTCTTGTAGTTCAATATGTTGATTCAAATTGTTTTTCAATATTTTAGGCAGTACTTACATACCTTCTTACCCATATAATATTGTATTTTATTGTTATCTGCTACTGTCTAATTCCATTGTTATTGATAAACTATATTTTATTTGTTATGTATATTTCCAAATTTGTTAGTTTATTATTTCTTTTTATGTTTCTGTGAATGATGGTTGTTAACTCTTTTTGTTTTATAGTCCTGATGGAAGACCTGAAATTCAGGTCGAAACGTCGGCACGAATAAATACTTTTTGACCATCTCCATTTATTAATCTACGATCAACTATCTACACCTCATAAAAATTTTTAATTAAATTATACCTTACTCCAATAAAAAAAATTGAACGAATCGTTTTTACAAATAATATTAAACAAACAAAAAATAAACTGAAGTAGAGGGCTCACAGACGCAATAAAAAGAGATATTAATGTTAACCATAGAACTGCTATTTTAGAAGATGGATATTATTATAGTTTAATTATTATTATATTATTAAGGGTATTCCAGTTTTTTACTTCTGGAAAAACCAAGATATGAGATAGAATAAAAAAATTTTATTTAATCATTCTGTTGAAAGCATCTACTGTTTTTTTTTTTGTACTTCCCAAGCTTAACACTTTGACCGCGGTTGACAGCATATCGTCAAGCATGTGGGAGCACGTAAAGCACGATAAGCTATCGTCGAGGGAGGTCGTTTTTCTAGCTTTTGTTCGGAGTGGTAGGGTAAGCTCTAATACACCCCTCTTACCTTGGATTGTCCCGAACCCTGTTTAGCACTGTCTTAGCTTCTACTAGCTATGATCGTTCTCGGTTCATCCGCCTTAAATGTTTTTAAACCCCTTCGAATTTTTATATTATCCAATTTATTCAAATTTATTTTTTGAACTATATAAATTTATTCACTTATGCATTATTTTATTTAATACACTTCTAAACATTTTTACATGTTCAAAAGTTTTTTTTTTAATTTAACTTTTTTTTTTATATAATTCCTCTCGAATCCAATCCTTACAGTCCAAAATCCTTCGTAAAATCCTTAATGCTACTCGTCTCTAACCTGGCTTCTTCTTCACTACCTAATAATCCTCCTAGACGTCTGAAAAGAAGATGGCCTCGAGATCTTCTCCTTTAGAAATGTTTTTTGGAGTTCTATCAATGGGTAGATTCTCCAAATGTTTTTATCATGTCATAATATCACTTACAGCAAATTTACTTGATGTGTATATATGTATACAGTTGTAAATATCAATAAATAAATTATTAAAAAAAAAAAAACTTTTTTTTTTATATTGTTTTGATTATCTCATATTTTCTGAATGTTCTATAAAAAAAAATTGGAGATATATAATAACATTCTAGAGTCCAGTTATTCAGAAAAAACAAAACGCTAATCATTCATGTATGAGCTGATTGCATATATAGATTCAGTGGCATAAGCAGTGTGATAACAAAGTGTCGTCATAGTAAAAGTGTATTTAAACTTTATTTGGCTAAATATTACATTTCGTAAATAATATAGTGCTTATTTATACTAAAAGAAAAGAAAATATAGTAAAAATTCCTGATTTAAGTGATTTTTTAGCCCCACCCCTTCGCGGTTAAAGTGTTAAACTAGCTATACAAATTCATTGGGAGAGATTCTACCGATTTTTTTTAATATTATTCAACCACGATTCCAGAGTAAATGTGGTATTCTTGTAAAAACCTTTGAAGAATCATATCTTGACAACGGATTGAGATAAGAAGGTGTTGTTGCTGGCAATGAACTACTTTTTTGAGATTACATCCCTCCATCGATTACTAACATTCTCCCAAAAAACACTGTATATTAGATTTTAAAAATATAGTACGTCAAAATTTTACTCCAGATTTTGAACTTTTATTTGTATTCTCCATTTTGGCCCACTTACAGAAATCAAGATTGTCTGAATTTTTTTTTGTAAAGCAAAGTTAAGGGGTGCCTAAGACCGTTAAAATTTGTTATAAATACCTTAGTATCAATAGCTGATGCAATTTAAGGCTTTCATCGTAGAAAAAAAAATGAACCTCTGGAAACATTTAAAAGTAATAGTAAATATATATATATATATACATATATATTCTTGTTTGTAAATTATTAGGAAAAGACGTTTTTTTTTTTACAAAACATTACATTGTCTCTTTAAATAGAAGTAAAAACAATATAAAAAAAAAAAAATGGTTTACTCAATATGAATCTAGCTCAAAATAAATCCAAACTAATAATGCATTTTTCAATTTATTTGAAATTACTATTTTATAGACATTATATTGAAAATTATAATTAATTTTACAGGTTTACAGGAGCAAACTACTCCAAAATCAGGTACACAATTATCCACTGTAACGCTTAGGAATTGTAAATATTAAGATCAATAATTAAAACTTGTACTTGCTAATTAATCATGGATTAAATTTAAACAACTTTATAATAACATTAATAATTCGAGAAGAAGCAATCTTAAAAAAAATTTTTAAGGCATGTTACGGAAAGTAACATGAGAAGAAAGAAAAATATCAGAAAACCAAGGATTATTTTTCAACTGAACTTGGCAACCATCAATCGGAAGGTAAATTTTTCCCTTTTCCAGTCCTTTCACGCCTTTTCCTGCTGCTGGTGTATTACTCCGAGCAATACGAAACATTTAACATCAGTGCTGCCTGAAAATTTAAATTATTTTCATTTTCCACTTATATTTATATACTAGATTTTATTTATTTTAATGTAAATTCTTTTTTTTCATTTATTTTTGTTCTTATTTTATTTTATTTTTTTAATTTTAGTATAAATGTGATCAGTTATCACTATTACTTATTGGCAAACAACATTGTGGCCGATTGTAATATTTATCAAAAAATAAATTCTTTAAAAAAAAAAATTATATTAATTTTAATTTTCCATGCATATTTACCAATTAAATTTTCTTATTCATATTCATATTTCATTACTCCTTTTGGGTTATATAGCTTTATATTTAATTTTCTTCATTCTATTATTTTACTTGAATATTTTATTAATTACTTACGTTTTCTTTCACTCTTTTTTTCCTAACTTTAATTTTATATAATTTTCATTTTTTACATATATTTACTAACTAGATTTTCTTATTCATATTTCTTTACTCCTTTTGGATTATATAACTTTATATTTGAATCCATTAATTCTGCTATACTTACATATACGTTGTCTTTCCTACTCTTTTTTTAACTTTAATTTTGTACTTACTTTTCATATATTTACTTACTACATTTTCATTTGTGTATTTGTTCATTTTTGTTTTTCTAATTTTCAATATTACTTATTCTTATGTAGCTTTTATCTTCCTATAATACTTATTCTATACATTTTCTTTCAATAATATTTATGTGTATATTTATCAATAAATAAATTAAAAATATATATAAGCACTAAAGAAGAATAAAATTTACAATTATGAAGTGTTTTTTTCCTAATGAGATGAACTTTAATATTCTCAGAACATTATTCAGAATGAATTTAGAAAATTTCAAATTAAAAGAAAAAATTATCATCAGTTGACTACAAAAAAAAAAAAAATGTATGAAACTCAACAAAAAATGTGGAACTAAGAGGAACTCTAAGGGACATTGTATGGCTGGATGATGAACAAGTAGGGTGGATAGATGTTCTGGTTCTGTGGTTGTGATAACGCTCGTGAAATTACTGCTGTCGGGGAAGAGACATCCATCCAACTATATATAAAATATTCCATCGCCTTTCTCTTACTCCATCTCTTTCCACATTTCAGTTCTCATCGGTCCCCCAAAGACCATTTTCCACACTGACGTAAAGAAGAAACCTATAGGATATCTGAGAAAATCGGAAAGTCGTTGTTAGAGATGGGATTTTTATGTGATAAAGAGGGCAAAATATGTGCATAAATGTGTGCCCATTTTTACTTGTATGTGTAATAAAAACATAGAAATATTTTTTAAAAAATTGGAAAATTCTACAAGTTTAAAAAAGAAAAAATATTAAAAACTTTTTAATTTATTCAAAACAGTTTTAATAATTATTAAAAAATACATTTAATTGTTGGGTAGATGGACGACTAGTAGATTCTGCTTCTTTAGTGAGGTACTTTTATTATAAACAATAAGAATTATTGATGAAAAAGAGATAGATAAGTGTTGATTTTTACAAAAAAATTTAATAAAAACAGAAAAATTGAAAAAATTAATAATAGGGAAAATAATAAGTCTAAAAAAGAAAGAAAATTAAAAACTTTTTAGTTTATTCAAAACAGTTTTAATAATTAATAAAAAATACATTTAATTGTTGAGTAGATGGACCACTAGTAGATTCTGCTCCTTTAGTAAGGTGCTTTTATTATAAACAATAAGAATTTTGGATGAAAAAGAGATTAATAAGTGTTAATTTTTACAAAAAACTTTAATAAAAAGAGAAAAGGTGAAAAAAAATTAAAAATAGGGAAAATTAATAAGTGTGAAAAAAAAAATTATAACTTTTAAATTTGTTCAAAGAAGGTTTTGATAATTGAAAACATTAGTTGTTGCAATCATAGGACTATCCGCTAGAAGTGAAAATTAGGAAATTAAATAATGTGTTAATACTATATTTCAGTGGCTAGCGCCCTTACTCATCTTCGACTAGCTTTTAATTGCAGTGACGCGGTGAGTGAGAAGCGCCGTGAACTCCGGAGCTCTTTCCTCCATAAGTGAGGGGAAAAGCTCAGTTCGGAGTTCCCCAGGCTGAATGTAAATATTTTAAATAAGAATTATTGTTTTTAAGATTTTATTTTACTTTTGTTTTTTATTTATTTATCATTTTTTGTTGTTTGTGAAGGATGTTTCACTTCAAAAAACAAAAAAAAAAAATTTTGTATTACGTATGATCACCAATCATCAAAGATCATCAATATTTTGTATTGCGTATAAGCTGGAATAGTAAAATTGCGACATAAAAATTCAGTTTCACTGATAAAGAATGCATTATGCAAAAAAATAAAAACAAATGAAAAAAAGGAGGTTATAATTTGTAAAATAGGGATTAGTAAAATAAAAAACTAAATTTACTGAAAATAGAAATAAATGTATAATTTATATAGTTTTAGTAGTTGAAAAATAGGGATTTTTTTTCAGTTGTTTTAAAATAATGAATTTTATGTGTACTAATAATTACTATATTGTAGATGAAAATACCAAGAAAAAATGGCAACTAACACTTCCACAAAGTAAGATGTATGAAATCAAAGAATTACAAAACATATTACTGGTGTGAAGATGTAGAAAAAAGTTTGAAAACGGATAAAAGTAGAATTTTGAAAAAATGTAGATGTAATAAATAAATTAATAAAAAAGTTTTATTCTTATATTGCTATTTTTGTACACTGTGGATTTAATGTATAGCCCTAACGAGATTTCTTTCCTCGATCATTCTGCATAATAATTAATAATTAAAAAAAGAATAATAAAGTTGTTCATAATAAAATCTTTTAATTAAGAAAAAAAAAAGATTTATTTCATTGCGATTCAGGTTCCTACAATTAGTACATTTAGTATTAGATCAAAAAACTCAAATTAATTCAGTTTATAAAATTACAATTGTTTATTTTACATAAAACATATTACCATAATTGAAAACACAATATGTATTATAGATTACACCAACTATCTTATTAATCGTAATATTATTATATATGAAATCTTCCATCCAAGAGTTTTCTCATAGTTCATAGTAATAATTGAGAGATGACAAAAAAAATAAACACTCAAATATGGTGTTAATGATTATATTAATATATTTTAATTTAAAAAATATTGTTATATTAATAAAAAAGATGTATATGAAATAATGTTAAAATTGTTTATAATATTATGTTAATTTTAGATTATGAAAACGGACGATGAGTCCGATACGTCCTAAAAATGTCAGGACTAGGGATTGTAAATCAGACCAAAAGTTCCATACCGGTATTGGGTATTTTTATAATCTCACTTAAAGTGTAAACATCATAATTCAGTCTACTATTGCAAATTTTCGAAATGTGATTTTTTTTTTAAAAAATACATCATTTGTACTGTCACTAAGCCTAGAACGTAATTTGTACAGAAATTATCAGCTATCGTAAACGCTCTTTCAGCATCTACGTTAGTTGTTTTTTTTAAGTATTTACCTCTAAATCCCTCATCTTCAAAAAAATCAATTTATCATCGTTTTGGATGTAGCTGATTCCTGTATTGTATTTTGGTTTGTTAATTTTTTTTTTTTAGTCATCACTAGTTCTAATTTTTGTTCAAGAGACAATTCCTTTTCACTATCGACATTAGTGTCATCATCTTCGATAACTGTACAATTCTTCTGAATATAGATAGGTTTGTGGGTAAAAAAAATTAAGAATATTTCCTATCAACTTGATCAAATTTAAATTGATTAGTCTCTTTTCTTCATTTTTATTTTCATTTTTAAAATCATTATAATTACGTAAAGACATTTTCTATTTCGGTATGGCTTTTTGTTCTGTGCGATATTTTAATGTAATACATAATTCATCAGATAATGATGTGTGCTGATCTTTTAGTGACTGCAACATGAAATTAATTGTTGCATTATCTGTTATTAAATTAGAATCTCGACGACATTATGTCTCCACAGCCAGTTTTATTGGAAGTAGAGCTGATACAGTTCTGGATATTAAGTCGAATTCACTATCGGAAAAATTAATTTGCAGGTTTAAGTCGATTATTGCTTTTTAGATTGGATTTTTCAGTTTCAAAAAACCTTCCATCATTAGGAGTAAGCTGTAGTACCGCTCTGAGATGTAATAAGACAGTTTGGGCCCGTCTCCTTGGATGATATTGTCTAACTTCTCTAGATTCACAGTTTAATTAATTTCGTCCGTTAGGGAGAGATAAAAACAAAAATGTATTCTATTTCGCTATTTTGGCGATTCCTGAACATATAGTGTTAACAATTTCTAGTAAATCCCGAAAAAACGGTGTTTTAACTTGTGAATACCGGTATTACAAAATTGTACAAAATACTGGTATTCGGTATCCTGGTATACCAGTATTGGAATCTCTAGCCAGGACTGATAAGGGTGTTTCCTTTATTTATTTCCTAGAAATTGTTATATATAGAGATATACCCCTTAGAAAAAAGTGATTAGTGTAATTTACATATTTTAGTTAATGTAACTACTAACGGTAAATCTACCCTAGTGGTTATTTTGATTCGACATACTAACAATAAAATGGTAATTAAAAATGAATCTTCAAGTGATGCGCATCTGTGAGATCGTAGACGATTGGTTCGCAAAAGGGATTTGTATCGACCAAACAATCGTTCCACTTCCGCAGAAGTAATTGGTGCATATGGTACTTGAAGCAACAACATCCCCAGTGCTGAGCTCAGCAAACTTCACATGTTCCTTTCCTCCATAATAAACGCTAATAAAAAGATTGTCAGTCAGCACAGAATATTTTTTTCAAAACACTGTGCAATTTTAGCTGAAAATTTCCTGAAGATAATTTTTCTGCAGTGTTATATCTATTTTTTTTTCCCAATATATTTGTATGTATGGCATAACGGAAAGCCAAATATTTATAAGAAAAATAATATCTAACTCATAAAGTCATAAAGGTACTGAAAAACGCATAAGTAAACTAAATTTATAAATAAATTCGTGTTTCCATTCTTGTTATGGCAATAGTCAGATTTTGCTTTCTCATCTATAACTTGGTATTGAAAGTTGAGAGATGCATGCACCGCATGAGATTTTTTGTTTATAAACTGCACGAAATTATATTAAACAGTGTTGATGGAAACTTATAATTTTTATTAATTACATAATTATAGATGAATTTTATATATCTTAATTGGATCTTATCCTGCACCAAATTTTAATTTTTAAATACTTTCATGATTCGAAATTAATAAAAATTATATGAAATTCTTAACGGTATATAATTCAAATTTGACTAAAATTATGTGATTTTTTTAGTATTATGTAATTCAAATTCTATTGGAAGTATGTGGAGTTCTCAGCATAATATAATTCAAATTTTATTGAAATTATGTGGATTTCATAACAGTATATATTTTAAATTTTATTACAATTATGTGGAATTATTAACAGAATGTAATTCAAGTTTAATTGAAATTATGTGTAATTCTTATAAGTATATGACTATTTTTTTTTATTTTTAAGGTGATTTCATAAATTGTTGCAATAATCTTTAGGAACTTTGTTGAGAATAATATTGATATTAGGTTATAATATGTGACTATTGTTTGGAGGTAAAACCTTGTAATTAACGAGCAATTTAACGTTGTCTCAGTTACTATTTTTTACGCCTGAACGCCTCATAAAAGCATTACAAATATATAATTTTAATAACTAAATAACTTATTAATTATAAGCATATTTATTTGTTGGAAAAGCAAGGTAATTAAAATTCTTATGAAACAATTCGTAGAACCCTCCCTCTCTTTTCTTTCTCGAAGGAATTCAGACTAAAAATTACTTATTTTTAAAGTGTTAAAAGAACAAGTAATTATTTATATATTTTTTCAATATAAACTTAGAAAATATCATTAATATCAAGGTTTATTTTCTGTTCATCCTGTCTCTTATACAGAACAGTTCGGATGAAAGGAGTTCTGCTTGAAGTCAATTTGAAGAAATCTATCTACTAAGACTATTAATGGGATATTCCTCAAGTTCTTAAGAATAATTTTATTTGTGAAAAACTACACTAAATAGAATTAAAAATTATTCGAATAATATTGAATTTCAAATAAAAGGTATATGAAACTTTAATTTTTTTTATATATATATAAATAATTGACCGTATAATTTCAAATTATGAAGAAAATGGTCAGGGTTGCGGTAAAAAGAGAAACTAAAATAGTTAACAACTGTCTATTTTACGACGTTTCGGCCCACTTTGGTGAGCTTTATAAGCACTGTTCGAGTTTATAGCTTTAGCAACAAAAGTCACTAAAGCTATCAACTTGAACCGACCTAATGAAGCTATATAAAGTGACGCGAAACGTCGGAAAATAAATAGTTGTTAACTTTTGA
>NW_027115109.1:1393866-1399380 GCF_000696795.3 Halyomorpha halys
ATAAATAGTTGTTAACTTTTGACCGCAACCCTGACCATCTTCTTCATAATTTTATATTTCGGTTTAGAGAACTGTTTGTCGATAGATTTTCATTATTTTCGATATTATTATTAAGCAAAAAATAAAAGCAGCCAATGTATTTCAATCGCATTGATAAGAGGGAAATTGTGTTTTGTTAATTAAAACAGATCTGACCTAGGAACTGGCCAATTCAAAATAATTAAACCAATATAAAGCTCTCTGGGGAATGCACCAGGTGCGGGAAGAAACAGTAACCATCAATTGGTTCCTCGGTTTAGAGATAAAAACAGGGTATTATGTACTGGTTATTGTCATTTCCATTAACATGTTTTAGAATGATGTTGAATGTGGATATATTTATTTCTTGAAAATATTTAAAATTAAGTAATTACTAATTAGTAAACTCCTGATCCACTATGGGTTCTAGGGGTACAGATTCATTTATTTACTAAACAAAATTATCACGAACATCACTTTGGTTTCATTCAATAAAAATCATTCCTAAAAGAGCAGAAAAGTTCCTGTTATAACAGGAGCTGATTTACAAAACTATTTTTTTTTTTAAAACGAATGATCAACAATAATCCTTAAAACTAACGAATAAAATTGTGATATGTTAATGTGTAAAAATCTACGAGTGTTTTCGGATATTCTAACGGCTTCTAAAAGCTAACATTAAAATATCCGAAAACTAAAATAATACAATACATTACAAAACTGACACAAATAATTTAAATATAATATATGCCGAACTGCTAAATAAACTGAACAAATAACAAACTGACCTTCCTTTTACTAACAAAAATAGTTAAATAAAATGCTCAACCTAGTGCACTGAAATATTAATAGTAGTCTCATAGTGAACTGTGATTCCGTCGAATCATCTATAAAGGAGAAACAAATTTACGAATCCACAGGACTCTCTGGAGATCATAAATAAGGATTTAAATTTGTTTAAAAAATATAATATAATAAGAATAACTTTTTCCCTAAAAAAAAAAAACAAAAAAAAAAAAAAACATATATAGTTTTAATAGTAAAGTATGTTTGTTTTCTTAATGAATTTTTCTCTTCCTCCTCTTACTCCTGTGTGCCGTCAAACGTGGAGTCGCAGTCTCAGTCTATCAAGCCCACCAGTTCCTGTCCTTGGCTAGTCTTCTCTTCTCCGGGATAGTGCGTCCTCTTGCTGCTCCTAGTTTTCCAATGTACTCAGAGTACATGTACCTGGGTCTGCCCCGAGGCCGTCTTCCTTCCGACCTTGCTTCCAAATACTAGGTTTCTGGTATCGTCCATCCTACAGACGTCCATACCTCTTCAGTTGACGCTCTTGCATTGTCTCGCACTGATTTCACATCCAGATCCTCCCGAATCCTTTCATTTCTGACACAGCCTCTCCTGGTCTTACCAACCATTCTTCGGAGGAATCTCATTTCTGATGATGTTATCCTTCCTACGTGCTTGTCGGGGGCTGTCCAGCTTTCTGACCCATAAAGAAGGACTGAGAGAAACACGGATTTAAATATCCGTATTTTGGCATCTCTGCTTACTTCCTGCTTGCCTATAAGAGTTTTGGAAATCTGATGGTATACTCCATTGGCTTTCTTCACTCGATTTAGAACCTCCTGGTCTATTTTATCATCTTTCCTTATTATGGTCCCTAGATGCGTATAAATATTCGTAAGTTTTAGGGGTTCACCATTACACAAAATCCTAGGTTCTGCGTTTTCTCTTCCGACACACATAATTTTGCTTTTGTTAGGGTTTATTTGCAAATCTCTTATCTTCAGTTCCTCATTCCATTCATCCAAGGATGTCTGAAGAGCCTCTTCAGAGTCAGCTACCAGTACAATACCATCTGCATGTATGATCGCTTGACTAGTACTGGAGTTAGGTTCCAAAAACCTACTAGTGCTCTTGGGCCTCTCTTTTTACAAACCTTCCATATCTCATCCATAAGGAGGACAAACAGTAGCGGGCTTAGGATATCGCCCTGTTTTACTCCCTTATATAAGTGGAAAGGCCGCGATGTTTGACCATTAAGTCTTACAATGCCCTTTGGGTCTTGGTAAACTTATTTTATTGCACTTACCAAATTCGCTGGCACTTTTCTTATTTTTAGTGTGTCCCATATCTCCTGCCTCTGGATTGAGTCAAAAGCCGCCCTCAGATTCAGGAATGCCAAATAGACTACCTTTCCCATGTCCAACGCCTTCTTTTCTATCATTCCCAATGAAAAAAAATGTGGCCCTGAGTTTATCTTTCATTTCTGAAAGCCGCATGCTTTTCTTCAATGTCTTGTCCCACAATACCCCGCAGTCGCTGCACTAACATCCTAGTGTATATTTTGTAAACTACTGAGGATAGGCATATTGGTCTATAGTTACCACATTTGATTGCCTTTCTTGAGAATTGGGATTATGATGCTTTTTTCCCATTCTCTAGGCAGCAACTTAAGGTCCCAAATCTTCTGGAATAGCATTAAAAGGCATTTAATCATTTTATTGCCGCCATATTTTATAAATTCCAGAGATTTGCCATATGGTCGTTGAGCTTTTCCAAGCTGAATTTTGTTGACTGCCTCGTCTTCTCCGATCGCATCGGCCATATCTTCAGGATAGGTGCCCTCTACTCTACCTCTCCTTCTGCAGTCTCTGTAGTTATGGTGAAGACGTTCTTCCATACTAAATTTCCCCTGGAAGAACTACTTCCAGACCACCAGCACTTCCTTTCCTTCGGTCACTAACTTTCCATGCATGTCTTTAACGTTCCTGACCTGTTTTGACCTCTAACCCTTCAAGGCTTTCGTAATATGCCAGAACTTCATAATATTTTGTCTATAGTTTTATTCATGCTCTTGACCAAACTTCTCCCAAGTCCTCGTCTTAACAAGTTTAATTATCCTTTTGGTTTCATGTTTCTGAAATATTGATCTCAATGAATAGGTAATTTAGTTCTGTTATAATTTTGCCAGGACTCCTTGAGCTTGACACTTCTTTTGAGATCATCGCTCCACCATTTGATTTTCTTTGTATGGGGCCTTATTTTGTGTTCTCCAAATATTTCGCTTACTCAGAATACAGTTCTTAATTACATTCCAGAGATTATTCAGGGTACTTTCCCCGTTTAGTTCTTGGAGGCAACTTTCGAGCAGTGACCGGTATTCTTATTTATTTTCCATTTTCAGCTTGCCAACATCAATCTGATCATATGATTTGCTGAATCTCTTTCTTGGTTTGATTATTTTTGTATCCACTATTAGTAGTTTGTGGTCTGTGCTTAGTTCTGCTCCCCATATGACCTTTAAATCAATAAAGAGCCTTCTTAGGCCCCGGTTGATTATAAAATAATCAATGAAGCTCTTCCTCGTGGTTCGTTCTTTTTTTCTGTGATATGTGTATTAAAAAAATAAATATGTACCGCTACAACCCATAACCCTTTATGGGTTTAAATTTAAAATTTATTTTTTTGAGGTGCAGTACTTTGTAAGGAAGTACTGTCACTAGACCACCGGTTTTGAAAGGAGGTGATTTGAACAGGACTTGAACACACTTTATGAGGCAGGGAGGCTCCGTAGGCCTCCCGAATCCACTAGGCTGACTTACAGATGTAGTGAATAGAATATTTAAATTTTTATTTATTAAAAAAATATTACAATCTGCCACAACATTGTTGGGCAATAAGTAATAGTGATAACTGACTATAATCATACTAAAATAAAATAACATATGAATAAAAAGAAAGAAATAAATGAATAAAAAAATTACATAAAAATAAATAAAATCTCTCTCTAAATATACAAACAGAAGGATAAAGAAAATAAACATAATCAAACCATGTACATGAAAGAATTAATAAATTTCGCCAGTCGCATTTACACTCGTATATACAATATTTACACTATCGACCTGAGGATCCCGTAGCCCACTCTATCCCCCACGTGTGAGGTGTATTCAAGATCCTCGCGCATCCATCTCACTTGGATAAAGTGAAACCGAAAATAATTATCTGCCACAGCCGGATTCAAACCCAGGTCCTTATAGTTAGTTGCACAGCTAAAATGCACCACAGATAAAATGTGACATAATCCTTAATTTGTAATAAGAATAAGGTCATAAATGACCTTATCACTCATAGATTGTCATTCATAATATCTATAAAGATATATCATAATACAAAAATATATGGTTATAATATCATATTATGATAACAGACATCCCTAAATTTATATTCATTTACAAATAATTTCAATAATAATCATTCAAAATCTATGTGCTTATGAATGTAAAGTGGATTTTATTATATCTCCAATTTTATTTATTTGTTTTTAATAAGGATGTATGGAATTGGAATTTGGTAAAATTTTAAATGTAAGGGATGTGTATTTGTCGGAAAAGCGTCGCAAATATGTTAATTACAATTCTAATGAAACTGGGGATTGAAATTATTCGTGGAAACTCTCTCTCTCCATTCTATTTCATTTCTAATAAGTATTTAAATTTGTAATTCTCTTCATTATTGTCTCTTGTGATGTTAATTCTTCTTTTTTGTTTGTTTTGTTTTTCAATCTTCTTTAGTTTATAGTCATTCAAGATGTGTATGTGGAGGTTTTGAACGATACATAAATAATAAATTGACAAATCCATTTCCATGTTCAAACATTTTGAGAGGGGCCGTCCGTAGCTCAGTCGGTTAGGTCTAAGTCTGTAGCGGTGCAAGTTCGAACTCGGCCTGGGGGTGTAAAATTTTCATTGATTGGTGGTCCCACAAAATGAAAAACTTGACCTCCCACTATCGTAACAATAAGTTGGTGACCTGTAGATAACTAGCTAAACATCACCTTCGCTTTGGATTGCCTTAAAAAAAAAGATATATATTTGAGAATTTTAATCTATCATCTCAGAGTTTGATGAAATTTGGCATAATTTATTTATTCATACTGATCAGATTATACCCTTAACAGTACTAACCGTTCTCAGTTAGATTTTGTTTTAGATTCACACATATTTGTGACAAAACCAGCGATTTATATCTCTTATTATATTATTATATTTATATCGACTTAACGAAGATTTTACGCTTTCATAGGATGTTCTCAAAAAAGGCTGAAACGGTTTGGATCAAATGCGGAAAATTAAAAATTAATGTAAATTTATATTGTCTATTGAACAGGGCGTAAATTAAATAACTAATTGTCATTATTAGTGATTATAAACAATTGACAAATATAAAATATTAAAGGATTTGATAAATAGTTAAAGAAAAAAAAGAAAGGAGTTCGAATCGCAAAAAACCGAGATATGCCATCTCTCCAATTTTATAAACCAAAAATTACGACTTTTTCGGTAAGTAAAATTTTTGTGATGCTCGCACCAGATTTTTTTGTTATATTTTAAACACTTTATTTTTCATACAAAAAACAAAACAATAGTTTAGTTGTTACTTAGATTGTTTATTTATTTTTTTAAATATTTATTACTTTTTTACATATATTTA
>NW_027115109.1:1399731-1407029 GCF_000696795.3 Halyomorpha halys
GATTATTTTTGTTATATATGGTAACTTTTTATATTTATTAATTTTAGCTTAATATACTTATTTATTTTATTCTTTGTATGCATGTGTTAGATTTTTTTTTAATATTAATAATATGTAGACATATATGTAGGGTTTTATGTGTGTATATTGTTTTACTATATTTAGAATGTTTATATCATTTTTATGCTTTTGACTTAAATTTACTTTTATGTTTGATGGAAAAATGAGAGAAAATTTTTAGAATTTAAATATTTTTTTATTTTAATAATTTATTTATTGTTATTTACAACTGTATACAAATATATACAACAATTAAATTTGCTGTAGGTGACATAGTGACATGATACAAACATGTGGAGAATTATACCAACTGATAAAACTCCAGTAACATTTCTAGAGAAGAAGATCTCGAGGGCATCTTCTTTTCAGAGAATTGAAATATCAAACACATTTAAACCTTAAACACATTTAATCAAATATCATGCACATTTAGTTAAATATATTCAAAGAACTTATAATATGCTCTGGCTATTTATATTAATAGGATTTAAAAAAAAAAAATTGTGTTTTACTAATCAAGTTTGCTGTGGATGAGGCAATCCAATAAAGTTGGGCACCAAACATTTTTAATAAAGTGTTTTTCTCTCTCTCTTTTTAAAAATGGTGAAAAAAATTGGGAATATAAAAAAAAATAAAGAATAATATGAAAAAAAAGATTAAACAATTAATGAAATATAGAAAGAAAAAAAAACAAGTACGATAAAACAAAAAAAAATCACGTATTATTATTATATATTATAAATTTACTTTACTAAAAAAATTAAAACTGTCTGACTAGGTATAAGCAACCAAATATAGTTGGGTAGCACAAATTTTTTGAATAAGGCTTTTCTCTCTTTCTTAAATGTGGCAGGCTGTCACATTAAAAGAATTTATCTCTCAACATTCTGGGTATACCCAGTTGGGAATTCAGTTACATGTCTAAGGGATTTATTTTGTGATTTTTTTTTTTTTTGTATTTGTAGTTTTGTAAAACATCGATTATTTATTTAATCATTAGTATTTGAGAGGCTTTCCTGTGGAATATTTCAATAATATTTTTATTTATTTATTAATATCTTTACAAATTTATTAATTAATTATTATTACAAATTTAAAACGTACCGTTACCAGATAAACTGTACCCAATAAAGTCCACTCGGACACGATTTAATCAATGACTCTTTCTATAGAGAAACATTCAAACAGCATTTGTTCGTTAGCTACAAAGTTATAGACGATAATAGAATCCGAGAGTCCTCAACCCTTTGTAGCACCGCGGGGCACAGTCCTTGACTGTTGCTGTCGGCATATGGGCGCGAGAGTAATATTAAGAATTAACAACGGGTAAATTTGTCGTCGGAAACTTAATTTGAGGGGATGGTGGGGGCGTTGGGGGCGCTAGTGGAACAGTCAATGGAGGAAACCGAATTATGATTATTCGCTTATAGGAGGAGAGGGTACATCGCTCGGGGGTTGTTGCAGGGGATGGATGTACTGGGTCGTGAAATGGGGTAGGGGCTGGCGGAAAAAATCTCCTATAGCCACATGTTGGGTCTGCCGCGATTAGGCCGAGCTAAGCCCGGGGCTTCGCTCACTGAAGGAAGCCCTAGGAAGGACTTAGGCAAATCGAGTTCTTCAAAGTGAGTTGTCTTGCATCATCGACTCTCTGTTTCTGTTTTAAATTTTAAAGGAAGACCCACTTGCACTACCTATTAAATATTAGGATAAAGGTCGAGTAACCAGGCATTGAACTTATTAGGTTGTAAAATAAGTTCGTGGCGTTTTTTACTGTTGATTTCAATAACAACTAAATATTTTAAATAAATTACCATATGACCTATTTTGATCTATTACATGTTGCCATCATTCGGGTATTTATTTAATTCCGTCCTCCCAAAACTCAGATTTCTGCGAAATGAACTCCACTATGTGCGTTTTGCAGTCCTCGAACGAATTAAAGTATTTTCCTTTAAGATAATTTTGAAGGGCCGGTAATAAGTGAAAATCAGTTGAGGGAAGGTCTAGTGATAGGGTGGGTGGGGGTTCACATCCCAGCCAAACTCCTGTAATTTCTAAAAAATCACTAATGGATATGCGGTCCAATAAATTCTTTTCCGTCAAATTGTGAGGAACCCATCATGATTTCCAAAAACATATCCCGCAGCCCCCAAATGATTTGACACACTTGCATGAGATATGTTAAGTGTTTCCACAATATCCCGTGTCATAGAGGGTTGTCTGAGACCAATGCTTGAATTTGGCCACCATCAACAGTTGAAGAACAACCCGCTTTGCGTCTTCCAAGTCAAAATTTCCAGTTCTGGACCAAGCAAACCACTTTCTCCTAAGGCATCGTCGCCATACACACTGCAAATTTTGTTAACCGTCTGTGCAGCGGATTTTCCTTTTCGGAAATTAAAAATCGTTAAATACCACCTGTTTACACGGTTTTAGAGTAATTATGCGTTATCACGTTAATTATTAATTTTTAACTCAATGAAAACGATATTTTCTAACATTGCTGAATCTTAGGCTCACTTTAGGATTAAAATTAATAGAAAATTTTACTTTCACGTCCCGAAGTATTTCGACGGAAATACACGTTTTTTTGAGGTCCCTTGAGTCCAAATAACCAAGTCTTGCAAAATGATCTGGTGTGAACAGTCTACCTCATTTTTTTTTTTTTAAATGATTTCGATTAGACTCGATAAATCTAAGTTTTTGTTAGCATTATTGAAATATCCTAAATGGTGAGTTAAAAAAAAAAAAACCTCTATATTTCGCTTATTTGAGATAAACCATTTAGCATTGTTTATAATAATAAAAAATGTATATATATAAACTATGAAAAAATTTGAAAATTGAAATAATGGAGAAATAGGGATAGCAGATAAAAGACTGGAAAATCGGAGACAGCCGAGCGTGTCCGATCACTCCCTATCGTAATCATAAGGTACACGGCTTTGTTACATTTTTTTCAAAGTTAATATTCGCTATTAACTTTGAATAAAACGCAACTTTGAACAGCTATTAACTTTGAATATAACGCAAATAACCTCGAGTTATTTGCGTATCGACCAGTTGTAATTGTTAGCGATAATGAACAATTAAAAGAAATGCTTTATTTAACATTAGACTGCTACAATACACAGCATACCAATCAATTCATGATCGAACATATATACATTACATATATTTACATAATATAACAACAAAATACAATTTTTTTTCTACCTTTTCCTATTACAATCAATAATCTTCTATACACTAAACACAATAACTATTTGTTTATTTCTATTTAACAAATTTAAATTTTTCTAATTTTAACAAACTCCCTATTTAACGATTTTGTTTCATTTGAAAATCCTATTCCATTTATTTTGCAATTTTATTCGCCCTATTTCACTCTCCCATACTTTCCCTCTCCAGTGATCTGCAATCCACGTTTGAGCCGATAAACAGGAATTTATCATTAGATAGCAATATAAAATCAAATCAAAGACACAATATTCACATCAGTAGATGAGCTTAAAAAAATATATAAATAAATAGATTAGAAAAAAAGTAATATATAGATTTAAAAATCAAAAAGTTAGTTAAATGAATAAATAAGTTAAAACACAAATAAACAGGTTAACAAGCTACACAAACATTTTTTTATTTTAATATTTATTTATTGCTATATACAACTGTACATTATAATACTTTTAGTAAATCTGATCTAAGTTAAATTGGTGTATTACAGGAGTGTAGAGAAACTACCCATTGGTAGCACTCTAATGACATTTTACATTAGCTGGACTCGTGGCTATCATCTCACACAAACATTTAAAATATATATATAAAAAATTCATATAGTAAATAATTTTATAAAATATGTACAGGAGAGCGATTCTGGAAAAAAAAGGAGATATCTAAATGTACTCGGAATGGTACATGGTAAGTTTTGTTAAGACTCTTGCCATGAGTATCATATAAAAAATATCAGTATTATTTATTTTCACCTAAAAAAAAACATAAAATACGAGTTTTTATAGTAAGTGAAAATTGTGTGATACTCGCACTGCACCGAATCTACCCCACAGTCAGGTGGAAACCAAATGTGCCATGTCGATCTATGTAACCTTGGAGTCACCTTCGACCAATACCTCTCCTGGAATAATCATATTTCCCAAATCATACAAAAAATCCATAACTGTACTTGAACAGTTCCTAAGATTTCGTAATTCCATTCCTCAAAACACCCGTCAGCCCCTTGTATCCTCCACTTCGACTATGGTTCCTTGGTCTATGGAGGGCTATCTGCAGGTCTAGAGTTGAGACTGAAGAGGCTCATGAATTGATTTGTAAGATTTATCTTTGAGTTCCCAAGGTGCTCTCAAGTCTCCCGCTGGTATACCGAGTTGAATTGGCTCTATCCAACCTCCCGAAGGCAATACCTCCTTGGTGTTTTCCTATTCCAAGTTCTTAAAATGAAAAAACCTATCTATATCCTTGATCTTCTCACTCTTCGTTCATTCATCGATTCATTAAACACCAGATCCCAACCGATTGATTTATATATGCTCTCCTAAGAACCACCTTCTTCAGCAAATCCTTTGTCATACGTGCAACTTCCTTCTGGAACTCTCTCCCCACCTCCATTCACCAGTCCTCATCCATTCTTTCCTTTAAACATCTATTCCTTCACTATTTGCAAAACCAAACCTCCGCTTCATTATAAACAGCGGTTAAGCCAATATCCCAATGTAATTTCATTTTACCTGCTGGAAACTTTTAAATGCTTGCCAGACAAAAATCATAATATATAAACCATGAATTTATTCTTAGGGGACACATATGTTACATATAAAATTATTTTTTCATTTCATATATAAGATTTCTGTCAGTATAGACAATAATATACATAATGATTCTACTCTCCGAAATTTTGATTATTTTGTAACTGAAGCATATATTAAGCAATACTGTAATAAAAATTCTTTAATCGTTTAAAGTTAGGCTTATTGTAAAAATAAGTTCAATATTGTCAACTTCTCACAATATAAGGACTTAATACCTTGTAGGACAGATGTGATTACGAATATCCTCCTGTATACCTTGATAAATTGTTTCTGGACTATTAGTCTCCTGTTAAACTGTATGTTAGATGCAATAGCTCACCGATGACATGTAATCTGGAACGATAACTAATCGGTTTATTTATTGCTTCTGTGAAATATCTATGGCCTTGTCAACAGGACAAAACTATATCAGCTTGTATTACATAAAATGTCAATGATTCATAAAAATATGAATGGATCTAATACAATTTTAGTGACCGAAATACGATATGTAGTAATTCTTCCAGTCAACAGGTTTATGAATTCCTTCTTTATAAAAGCCTTCGTCTTAAAAAGGAATTTAATTTCTGAACAGAACTTTGCATTGTTTTTTTTTTAAATTTGGCGTTTTATAAAATCTTTTAGAGTAATAATGCATTTTAATGTAGAGGGTATACTTTTTTTTATTTTTTCATACAACTTTTTAAGGTCTATTTGATTTATTGATCACTTGTACATTAAAGCAACAGTGCAGAACCCTGCTTATCCATCCTAGTAGGGAGCAAGACATCTTCGGTAAAGTTGAGTAGCCATTTAATCCAAAGTGTATAAATGAAAAACTTCCAATATTAATTAAACTCATTTACAAAACTTTATTTATAGGTGATATGTATATTAGAAGAGAACGTTAAATTTATTAGAACATTAAAATAAATTAGAAAAAAATCTTTCGTTACATGAATAAATTGAAGTGTATAAACGATCTTTTAAGTTTTAAATCTCTCATCCTTAACAATCCCTGATAATCCTCCAAGGCGTCTGAAAAGAAGATGGCCTCGGGACCTTCTAATTTAAATTAATGCTTGAAGTACCACCAACGGGTGGTACCTTCCCAAAATTTCCAAGTGTAAATAAAACATACAACATATTTACTTATTGTATTTATTATTTGTACAGTTGCAAATCACATTAAATAAATAAATACATAAAATGTTTTAAATAGTGGTTAAAGTGTCAGTTATTTTATTTTAGTGAAATTTTCACTCAACATTTTATTATTACTTTTGTCTTTCAACCACTATTTAATCCGAGAAACCAGATAAGCGGGGTCCTACTGTACCTACAATCATATTAGTTATTTTAACTTTTAAATGTCTGATAATCCGAGGATTGGTTGCACACACTATTTTCATATCTTTAAAAAAAAAATTGTTAAATAAATTAATAAAATAAAAAAATAATTGGATCAAACTTTAATAATAAACTCTAATAATTTTTACTATTATTCTAGTTAATTTTTTTTTTTTTTTTATAATTCAATAAAAAAATAAAATTGCAAAATGGTTTTATCAAAATTTATGCGCTAGGAGGATAGTCTGGGTAGAGGTCAAGAAAGGTAGAAAATGGTAACAAATAAAATATTTAATTAGTTTATTTTACTATTTTGTATATTAGAAGATCAATAGTTGAAATAGTGAACTATCTTCAAGTATGAATCTAGGTACCTTAAAATTTAAAATAATTTTACTGTTTTTTAATAATCTGTGTTTCTATAAGGAAAAAAATATGATTTTTATTATTAGAATAAATTTAGTTTATATAAATGTTTTTTTTATGTCTTCAAGGAGGTATTTATAAGTATTTATCTCACAAAAACATCATTAGTTGACCAATTTAGGTTATTCGTGAACCAAATAAAAAATTATTTCCTGAATTAGATCTTTTGAAATTTTTAATTTAAAGATAAAAGCTAGAAATTTGTTTAAACTTGGAACAGCTGTAAAGTAACAATTAAATTTATATTTGTATTATTCAGTAACAAATTCGCACGGCGGCAATATTTTTATAGTAATCTTTGAGCTTTCAGGTTTTTGATAAAATGAAGGTTTCGTTGTTCATACTATTGTTGCTTTCACGCCTGTAAACCCCTTGAGTCTTCTAATTAGTCGAAGATATTTAAATATGCCAACATCGTCTCTCTTAAAATATCTTTTAAGTTAGCAATTATTTCAGTTACTGGGGAAAGAACTCCATTTTTTTAAAATTTTTTATAAATGATAGACATAAGTGAAATGTAAATATTACAATTTTGACTATTAGGACGTTGTGGAGGCTATACAATTTTTAACCTAGTTAAGCACAGTATGAATTGATTAAAATGAAAATAAGGTAAAAGATAAAAATAAAATAATAATTATTAAAAAAATTAAATTG
>NW_027115109.1:1407377-1409312 GCF_000696795.3 Halyomorpha halys
ATTTAGATTTTTTTTTTTGTGGTTGATTTAGTTATTACTTCTTCTGGTAAGCTATTGAACATATATGGTACCATATAGTTTAAGATACGTTTACCAAATTTATTGTTATACTTTATTTAGTATTGTTGGGAAAATATATTCCGTAATTATAATACTCAGAATTCCGCACTAGACATTTAATATGTTTGACTAATATACTGAAACGGTAGGTTGGTTGAAATACTGACCATTCCTCCGAAATAGGTGGTCGTCCCTTGGCAACTGAGGAGGGTTGGATCGATTCTAAACTCAAGTGACAATTGTTCAACCTTCTCAGGCCCGAAAGGGAAAATTCAACGGGTATTATAGTTCATTATTAAATTATTTACTTAGCATTGCTCTAATTAATTATGTCTTAGTCTATCATTAATTATACGGTGATTTTACAAAAAGATTTTAGTTAGAAAAATTTCAGGTTGGTGGTTTTATACTTATTTGTAAATAGAACAAAATATCGACATAAAAAAATTGATTTCATTTAATAATTTCATCATTTTTAAATTTTTTTAGAAAGTTGGATGATTGACAAAAATAAATTTTTTAAGACCTTGAGAAGAGGTAGTTACTGGAAATCTTTACTTTCTCTCACCTTGTGGCGGCAGTGGGGGTTCAAAATTAAACTTATCAAGACTGCCGGCCAGTATTAAATAAATTTTAAAAAAATACAAATAAATATTGTTTTATTTGGAAATAATAAAAAGAAAAAATCCAAATATCAGCATTAAAAGAACATACAAATATATTTACTCATTATACAAAAAAAAAAACTTTAAAAGGATAAAACTAAATTTAAAATAAAATATCCCTCAAATGTACTATAAAAAATTAAATTTAGTAATAAAAAAAATTAAACATTATTAAATTAACCAGATCTCTTCTTCGTTTTGTCTTCAATATTGTCAACTGTGCCACTACGTCCCACTGAGGGTTGAGCAACTAACAATTATACTGTCTGTAATCTGTAACCGACCAACTGTCTCTGAGGACTTGATTCTTAACAGTTACTTAACAATAAATATTATGTGTATATGTGCATAACATATATGAGTATATATAATGTTAAGTGTCCGTATGTATATATATATATAATCTAAACTTTACACCAATACAAAAGGTAAGGATAAAATAGAACTAAAATCTAATATAGTGTATGAAATTCCCTGAGAAGAAAACTGCGGGAAATCCCATTTTGGAACTTCAGAACAGTATAAAAAAAAAAGGCTGTATCAACACAAATACAATTGTACCTCTATAACAAACAAACCCAACAAACCTGGGTAGTTCAGCACTCACTAAACTTTTTAGACAAACAAGACATAAATCTAAATTTGATACACCAAAAATTATACATCCAGAAAAAAAAACTTCAAACGATAAATTTAAGAGAAATGATCACAAATGAAAAACATAAGAATCAAGCCATTAATAAAAAGTCAGATGTACAAAATTTAAATTCATACTATCCTAAACTAATAAATACATAAATGGTATATAATATAAGATGGTAGCATCATAATGTAGAACACACTGCAGTTGAGAATTTTGAGTAATAAACCATATTTTGATTGTTATATTTATTAGTCAGAGATTGCACTATTTACTTGTAGCTTTGTGACAATTGTTTGAAGAGAGTGTATATTCTAAAAAACTGTTTTTTTCTCATTGTAGGGCATGACTATGCAAACAATAAAGTCGCGAAACGTCACCAAAAGAAGTGTTATTACAAAATTGTATGTATTATCGACTGATCCTCAAGACCAACCAAAAAAAAATTAACATTATATAAATATGTGTGTGTGTGTATATATAAGTTAAGTATTGGCGAAAGCACAATGTCAAAAAAGAGAAGAAGGAAAAAGATCTAACTCGCTTGAACTGTTGTAAAATACTGATCTA
>NW_027115109.1:1413887-1415130 GCF_000696795.3 Halyomorpha halys
CATATATATATATATGAGTCAAAACAACCACCCAAAAAATGATCTGTGAAAAATCTAGCGCAAAAATGAAAAGTCTTACAAGACAAAAATTACACATTTAACCGGGTTATGTCTGAGATGGTACAGCAACGTTTCAGCTAAAATCAACTGGAAGTGTCACTTTATAGAATCGATTTTTAACATTTTTTTGATTTTTCCAAAACGGCTCTAACGATTTTGATTAAACTCTGTAAAGGAATGAAAAATCAAGTGGTATTTAATTACAACTTGGTCTGATCCTCATTGAAATAGTGTAAAATAGGGGGTATAAGACGAATTTTCAGAACATTTTACTTCAAAGTACCTTTAAATTTGTTTATTTTTAAATAAATAACCAGTTTTCGTTGTTAGAAATAATCAAAAAAGTATAAATACAAAATATCAAAGAATTTTATGAATAGATGAAAGGAAAAGTAGTGAAATACGGTTCGAAAAGGAAAAACCGCCTTTTCTTTTCCGATTGCATTATGCTTTGTTATCTTTTGTTAAACTATTATATTCTTGGCAGGAACAAGATTTATATTTGTTATTCCCACTTCTATAAACTCAAATAATACTAATTTTTATAGCAATAAAAAAATAACAATTATTTGCCCATAATTTTCCCTTTATCTGTTCTGTAGATTTTTTTTTTCCAAAATCCACAAAAATAGCCGTAACTTCAACCGAAGCCTACCAACATAAACAAAACTTAGGAACGTGAGGAAAGCATTCAAGGAAAGCATTGTAATTAAATTTGGTTTATATGTATTTTTTTAATTCTTTATTTAATACCAGTTCGGCCTTACATGGTTAATGTAATAGGTTTTTTAAACAATTGATTATGAGGGGTATAGTCTCGTACAAAAAACACCCATAACGACAACATTATAAATTTAAAAAAAATTTATGTAACATAAATAGATACAAATAATAATTCTTAGTGAGAGAGAAAAGTAAAGTTAAAAAAAAAATAACGACATTCGTAGACCTAGCAGAAAAAATAAATTGCCCTCTAACGGGGAAAAAAGGGTAATTTGAAAAAAAAAAACGACGAAGAGAAAAATAAAATAGAAATAATCTGGATTATCTCTCTAGGAAGTCTGAAATCACCTCATGATTTCATATGGGAAATCATGTCCACCATTTGTGCATCTTCACTTCTCACTAAAAATATAAAATGCACAGCTCTGGCCTATCACAGCATAAAACTGAACCACGAATT
>NW_027115109.1:1416635-1417193 GCF_000696795.3 Halyomorpha halys
TAAAATATATAAGGATGAAGATTGGTGTTATATAGGTTTTATTATTGTTATGGGTTTTTATAGTGCATGAATATGGGACAGTGGTCCCGAAACGTCGTACAATGTCATGAATAAATAAATAATAATTTATTTCAAATGATGGAAGTGATTAACCTCAAAAAATTTTTAAAAGAAAATAGAAATAATGTCAATAATGGAATTGGTAAATATAGAATTTATGACAGAATGTCCAGCAGTATTTTGGGCTTCAATCTTCGGGTTTAGGTTGGGTTTCCCAATTGGTAGGTCACTACTCCTTTAACTGTCGGTGACTGGGAGCGGAACTGCATAAACCGTTTTTTATTGACTCCATTTGAAATTCCCACTGCAATTGGCTATTTCTTACAAACCAAGTAGCATCCACTGTGAATCTTAGGACTTTATTATGAAAAGATTGTAATTTTTTTCCTTTTCGTAAAGGATGCCGCTCCCCAGACTACACAGCCGTGCATCAACTGTGAAGTAGGGATGGGATATCGAAAGAAAAATATCGATATTGATATCGATATCGATATCTGA
>NW_027115109.1:1418402-1419961 GCF_000696795.3 Halyomorpha halys
TCGATAATATCGATATCGATATCCCATCCCTACTGTGAAGTGGCCTGAGAATTGTTTTAAAAATAAGAATAGCTGGTTCTGGTTTTAATTTGGATTTTCTATTTAGGATTGGATATATATCACACATCTTTACAAACAAAAAAAGAAATGTAATTCCTTATTATTTTATAATTAATTATTATTTTATAATTTCTTCGTTTTCTTCTTCGCTGGATAGTATGATCATCAATATCATTACTGTTGTCTTCTGCTTTAATATTTATTTTGTAAGATCAATCTGTATAAATATTTATCTAAAACTCGTCCTCTACTGTTTACATCACGAGACTCACTCGTGTTAGGTCGTTTTACTATTTTTATAAAAAAAAAAAAAAAAATTATTATAAAATAATGGAAGGATAAAGGAATGGTTTGGAAATTACTAATGATAAAATACGAAATCACAACACTGACTACTGCAGTAAGTTCTTGTAAATTTCTTTTCTCACTTTTTGGTTATCATTATTATCTTATCAAGTTATATCATTGAACCATATTCGTGTACCTCTGTTCCACTGATTCTACATATTTCTCAATGAATTAGAGAAGTGTATAGTCCATCGTCAATACTCTTCGGACGGTCTCTTCCAACGTGAAACCGGTTGATTCATTTGTCACGCATTTTGATATTTTAATGATATTTTGATTTTTTTTTTGTTGCAATTTTAATAGAAATGATAAGAGGGGACAGCTTAGTGCAAAGTACTAATACGATTCATTTTATGCATTGTATCTAGTTATAAATCGAAGATTAGAATATAATACGAGGAGAAGGTTTACCACTTGGCGGTAAGATTTGAAGCTAACAGCGTTTAAATAAGTTACTTCAAGTTATTTGTGTTTTGATTTGACCGCACCCCCAACCATCTTCTCCTCGTATAGTCATCCACGATCAACTATCTCTCATGATTAGAATATAATAGTGTGATATTTCCTCTCATAGTGCTCATTTCGACTTAATATTTATTGACCAGAAAAAAGTTTTGCATAATTCTACAATGATTTTTTTTTCTTATTATATTAAGAAAACCCTTAATTATTATGAAACCGATTGAGGTAAAATTTGGCATATATTTAATCATCTTTGAAATTCATTCCATAGTAGAAGAAATTTCAACTATGCAACTTTTATGTATCCATGAATTTTTGAAAATTGCTGAAAAGTCTGATTATGACACAGGTTAATATAAAATTTTTCGAAACAAAACTAGTGAAATATTTCATAAATAAATAAGCTTATATCTATAATGGAATCTGATAAAATTTAGCAATCAAGGGATCGATCAAAAGCCGGTTGCTTTGCCGTCATTAATCTAGTTCTGATTAATAAGGCTCATTGCTGCAATATATTTCGAAGTTCCCCTTTTATTTATTAATTCTATGGCTATATGATTGATTCGGTATACGCTAACACTCCTGAGTGCCAACTCCCGGAGTGTAAACCTCTCTCTCTCTCTCTCTCTCTCTCTCTCTCTCTCTCTCTCTCTCTCTCTCTCTCTCTCTCTCTCTCTCTCTCTCTC
>NW_027115109.1:1420297-1462244 GCF_000696795.3 Halyomorpha halys
TCTCTCTCTCTCTCTCTCTCTCTCTCTCCCCCCCCTAAATTAATGACATAATCATAAAACCTCCAGTGGAATTTATTCTTCTTCTTTACTGGCAGCAGACGCTGCTCAACGAGTCTTAACCAATTGCATTCTATCTTCTGACACATCAATAATAATTCCCAGCTTAAGGAATTCATTGGTCACACTATCGCGCCATCTTGTTTTGGGTCTACCTCTTGGCGCACCCGATGTGGGTTATACATTTACAGCCTTGCATAAGTTATGATAGGTTTAATAAGGGCCTACTATAGCCTTATCTTGGTTGTTCTGCTCGGTACCCTGCTACTTAATAACTTAAACAGAGTATAAATTATGCCTCATTTCCTGGCAGTATTCTTGCTATTATCTCCTTTTCTTTATTTGTTTCTTCATAACCCCTGGTAGCTGAATTTACTCACAATATTGAAAAGTATACTCACTGACTACGCATCTGCTGAGTGTGCGCAGGTTTCTTTCTCCTTAAAACCATTAATTTAGTTTGCCCCTCATTTACCAAACTCTACGTTGACGCTGGCAAGTGATCTTCATCACTTCATCTTCATCTGAATTATTCCGATTGATTCAGCTCTTTTCATTGTGCTTTGCAGGACAATATTAAAAAGAAGAGGGTCTCCTTGGCTCAATCCATTTCTTATATCCAATGTGTCGTCCATTGGTCCACTCAAGGTTTTCACCAGGCATTCTTTCCACATGTGATCCCTAATTTTAATCTGACTTTATATAGGGCTTTCCTGTTACCGGTATCATATGCTGCCACGAAATCTACGAAAAACATCGACACAGACCTTCCTAACTCTCCCGTCCTCAGAGATCCACCTAATAGAATAGATCTGAATTACTGTAGACATGTTATCTTGGAAACAACCTTAACAGTCTCCATGTTTTCATTCTACGTAATGTACAATTCTATTATGCACAGCTATAGAGAAGACTTACGCAATACTGGGTCACGTGATTCCCCTTTGATTTTAACATTGCATGATTTCCCTTCTTTTTTTTAAAATAATTTGGTGCTAATTGGTTCCTTAACCATTCACTATGGATCATTTCTCCTCGAATTAGTGATATTAATTCATGTAGAAATTCTATAATCTTCCAGTTTGCTGCTTTGACAAGTTCTGTTGGAAGAACCCTCTGTCCCAGATTCCTTACGATTTGTCGTTCCCTCTTTTTTAGGTGGCACATCTACATATCAAAACTTTCCATTACTTCATTCAGTTATACTACTTCTACTACCTGTTCGTAGCTCAAGAGTACATGGAAATGGTAACTAATTAGATTTAGTGAATGAAAAGTACTCTTCCTAATTTAAATTTTTTATATTTTATTTCATTACATCTAATGGCGACGTTTCGGAGCTTTCACCCCATCATCAGGTATCTAAAAACCAATTCACAATATTCATCTTATGCATTAACAATTTATAAATATACCAAAATTTCTTTTTTTTGTTCTCCTGATATATATTTAATCAGGTAAATATTTTATAATTTTAAAAAAGAAATTGTTAGCATATGACACTGTTAGCACATTTAATTACTATGTTTTGGTTACTGTATACGGTTTTAATAGAATTAACTAACTTATACATATTCCTTATTTTACTATTTTGCCAGGAAGATTCAATTACCTCAACTTCTTTAAGCAACGCTCTTTGTATATTTGTTCCTTTTGAAGACTTTTGTGGCACACGCTCTTGCATCTCTGCATTTCTTATAATTTTGGCTTGTACTCCTCTTGCACTATATGAAATAAAAATAAGTTTTTTCCTTAACCATTTATTTTTTTAAAAACGTATTCGCATACATTTTGTGCAGACAGATAAGATACACATTTCAGCTTTCTATGTAGGAGTGGGAAAAAAAATCTTAAATGATTGGAGGTTGATAGGAGTAATTTATTATTCTTGGCACAATCTCACCACATCAAGTGGGGACCAAGATTATATATTTTTTTCTTCTTTATAGTTGACATTGATTCGGTTGTGCCACATTCTGACACATTTGACTTAAAAGCAAGAATACACCCACTTTTTTATTTTAAATAAACAATTATATTTTATTATAAATTAACTTATTTTAAAGTTTTTATGTTTTATTTATTTAAATGATAAACGTATATCAAATTATTTTATATATATTTTTTCATTTATATCAGAAGAGAAGTTATTGTATTTAAGTTCAAAACTCCCTTGCTTTTCTTTCTTTTTTTTTTGTGGTGGACGAAAAATTAATACCACCCCGGGCTTGAAGTGGTCGGTACGTTACTAACAGTACACAAGATAACATAAAAAGGGAGACATGATCTCGCCCAGAAAATTGAACGATAATGTGATAACTATAAAATAACTGGCCAAAAATACATAAATCGCAATGAAACTTTATATACATATAATAATTATTAGTAGGTTATTAAAACTATATTACTTACCAGTGCGTAAAAATTAATTCTGCATATCTTGAGATCCACAACTTTTCACAAATTGATGATAAAAGTGAATTGTTGTATACAAATTGTGTCGGCCTTTCATATGGTAGGAGTTTTTTTTTAACACTTTTTGCTTTGTAAGAACTTACCAGTGCACTCCAGTAAAGGAGAAAATTAATAAAAAGCTTTAACAAGCCACTAGAAAGCACTTAATTGCTGAATTCACTGTTAGCCAATTTTCACCACAGTTGGCACAGTCTCACCTCATTTTAAGGTATACTTTATTTTCATAAAAAAATCACCCCTTACCTGTTTAAAAGGTAGTTGTTACCACTCGTGGCATTTTTTAATGAGTTATCCTAACTTTCGAGATGGTACATTATCATTTTTTCATAATGTTTGATAAATTCATTTTGTAAATAGTTAGGAAATAATTCTAATTTTTTTTTTTATCAAGTTCAAACGTAATCGATATCACAATCATGATCTTCCCAAAATAGACCAGAAGAAAATATAGCCAAGCCATATTTTTCAAATTGTCTTCGTGGCCTATTCTCTGTGAATATCCTCGAAAAACCGTATAAAATCTGGCGCTACTAAACTTTTGAGCGACAATGTAAATGTTTCTGTAACTATTTTTTAAATTTATTTTTATCTATTTATCTTATTACATCAACCATATCTTAATTTTATTTTAAAGTAGAACGTATAACGTAATTGTTGTTATTTTATGATACATAAGGAATTAAGGAAAGTGTATATCCGTGGGCAAGTGCATAAATAGGGATTTTTCTCCAATTTGTTTCGAGAACTTCCATCTATAGACATTTTTACTAAATCAATCCAATTTATTTTACTTCAAATTATATATACTCTAATAAATAATATATACTTCTACATTATATCGATTTTTTAAAATCTTATTCATAAAGTTTTTTTCTGTGTATATTTAGAACTTAGCAGTCTGTTGCGAAACTATGAAGGATTAAAGAAGAAGAGCTGTTTAATAATTTAATATTTTATAAGTTAAAGTGAACCAAAAAAAGCTAAAGTAAAATGAAAAAAAATAAATAATGCATTGTGATGAATTATTAAAATTAATGGTAAAAATTATGTCTTAAAGCATTTCAATGTTCCATGCTGATTTGGCCAGAACCACATATCAATCCTTCCATGATAAATTGCTTAACCACACAAACCCACATGTTTCTAGCCATACTTCCTCTTAAATACCTGATATTCCTCCTAAGCATCTGAAAAGAAGGTAGTCTCGAGACCTCATGCCCTATAAATATTAATGGTATTCTTCCAATGGATGGATTCTCAACAACTCAGTGTCATGCCATTGTAATATAACTCACATCACATTTACTAGTTGTATGTATATTAAATAAAGTTGTAAATTTCAATGAATAAATAAAAATATATATATCTTAAAATATGCTGATATGTATAGTGTGGGAATAGCGAATTTATGTTTGTACAAGTAATTTTGTACGTGTTAATATATCATTGCCCAATGTATGTTCAAAAATAATTTATTTTTATACTTTCTCTTGTATTCAAAATTGATTTAATTATTTCACATTAAATCTAAATGATATGGGTACAATAAATATGAACAAAATATTTATATTTTCTAACACACTATATTTTTGCATAAATAACACATTACGATACAATGGAACAACCATTCATCTTCTAAAACTCTTGTTGTTAACATACGTAAAATAATGTTACAACCACAATTTATCAATTATCCGGTTATTTCTATATATATGTGTATATTTATATATAATGATATAAATGTATATATATGATTTTCCATATATCTACATTTATATATATTTGTTTGCATATACAGAGTTAAGTTAATGGAATTTTGGAGCATTTATTTACATGAGTGAAAAAATCAAGTGCTTCGCCGGTGGACGTCAAGTTGGTATTCACGGATAGCTCTTACAAATGATTTACGATATATTAAAAAATATCCTTTTACACTAAAATCATGTAGATTTGAAAAAAAAAATAAAATAAAATAAAAAATAACAATAAACGTTAAAAAAAAGAGCTATAGTGTCAACCATCTTTACTTCCACCGCGGCAAGGATTTACTCAATTAATTTACATGACAACTGGATTGTACCAGAAGCTTGGGTCACGCACATAACATTCATGAGGCTCATACACACTTTGAGGCCGTGACAATAGAACCTTAAAAGACCATGGCACAATTTAAATGTAATTGGAAAAAAAATCATTTCAATAATTTTATATCCAACATACAGGGAACAAATCAGGTTAGAAATTGTTCCATGTCACTCTTAACAATTATTTACACATGCTGTATGGCATCATATCATGAAATAATGGTTGTACATAAAATCTCCTAGAGGGTCTATCCGATGAAGACGAACTGCAAGGATTGGTGTAGATGAAACATGTGCATTACATAAACACAAGGAATTTGATATTCAACTGTCCTCTAAAATCTATTTACATTTTTTTTTTCAATTTTATTTTATTTTATTTTTTATTTTTTTTATACAAAATGTCCGAACACACTCGACAACGTTAATAGAGGCACTTATTTTTGTGAACGGATCCTTTATTAAATTAATTCAGAAATCCTCACTTAGTTTTCTTTTCTTTTAAAGAAATATTTATTTTTTAAGATATTACGATTATATTTTTATATGATACATTTTTATCTATGGTCCTTAATTTTTTAACTCATTAAGTTCTTGAAACAAAGAACTGATTTTTTTATGAAATAAAAATATGTATTCCACTGAAAAGATATCCAACGTAAATATCATAAATTAGAAGTTTTCTTTGTTGTTGAACAATCATATTTCATCAGTATTTTTTTTTTTTTTTGACAAATGTTCCATAAAATGTTCTTTTTTTTTTTCAAGGTTTGTAAAATAATATGTTCAATTTTTTAACATATACACAATAATGTATGTAATATATCAAGGCCAACATACTAACCGAAAATATTTCAATAAAATTGGCGAATGACATTTACGTAGGCTAATCTGTTCGAACACCAATCACATTCGGCACGGTTTATTTTGTCCGGTATCGGATAGACGATCTAGGAATCACAAAAAACATCGAAGAAAACATATGAGCTATTCAACTTTTAGTTTACAATAAATCTGTGTTAGTACAAATAAATTAATCTTTGTGGAGGGTACGGGATGAAAGACAGTGCAACAGAAAACTCTGATGGCTATATGTTCAATAAAACAAAAAATATCTTCGCTTATTTGAGAAAGGACTCGACAGGGAATCCTTGTAAGACTCCTGGAGGATTTTTTTTCTTCCTATCTCATGGTTTAAATCGCGACCGATAAATACTGAAACAAAAGCTTATAACATAGCAATAAAACATATTTAAGGATTTTTTTTTATATGGCCAGACTTATATTATTTTTTTTTTTTTTTAGTATTTTTGTAGTACTTTATTAATTTTTTTTTTTTAGATTTCCTGCTTATTATTCAGAAATCTTTGATGCGATGTCAATTAAACGAAATCGAACAAAAACATTGGAGGCAAACGACTTTTCGTCTTTAAACCGTCCAGCCTTTATTAAGTTATTATTATTTAAATAAATAATCCACAATAATTTTTCGATTAAACAGATCAATTACAGTTTATTGATATTAATTATATATAAAAACTGCAAGTTTAAAAAATGTACAAAATATTAATTTTTATTGATTCATATAACTTATTGAGATTTTGATTGATATAACTTTCTGATTGCTTCAAAGGAGGATTAAACCTCGGGTAGTATTAATATTGATAATGATTGATTTTTTTAAGTTAATAATTATACAAAATATTGAAAGTGGTATTTTAATTATGTTACAGTTTAAAATATGAAAAAAAAATTATAGTTCGATAAAATGGTATATTGAAGCGATCATACGTGAATGTACAAAGCGCATCAGAAAAAAAAAAAAAAAAAGAAGCATACAATATTGCAAGCTTTAGATTAGTTGGAGACGAAATTTGAAAAATGTATATAAAAATTCTCATTTGCCAAATCATTGTGTTTGTCCAAATTGTTTGTATTGACAAATCGCGGGGTTGGAGGGGGATTTATACAATCAATATTTATACACTAAGCCTGGGAGTTGGGGTATGGCACTTGGATGGACCTTCGCCAGATCACCAAACTAGTCCCTCGCTCTGCAAAGGCTGCGGCTCTGAGAAACCACCTCCGCTACTCCCGCTCATACCTGAAACCATCACCTATTTAAGTTCAGTTTACAATCTCCACATATCACTATAATACTTTTAAAAAATATACATATTTATTCAAATTTACTAATTGAAGTAAAAATATGTGTTGGTGGCACTTTGAAAGTAATCTTGTCAGACCAATTGGAGATAAGGAACTAGGTTTCTTTGGGTATAGAGTTTAAAATGGACTAAAGGGTACATTCAGAAGTGGAGTTGACATGGATCTGAAACCGGATAACGGAATAATATATGTATATTTAAAATAGCTTAGTCTCCGTCGTAAACCTCTGCCCTCCTGTCCTACAGTATCCTTTCTAAATACACCACTAATGCCTGTTGAACGGATTCGATACTTAAGACTCCATCTTGACAAGAGACTTACTTGGAATCCACACACAAGACTGAAACGACAAGAAATTGCTCGTAGATTCCGATTGCTACAACACTTACTTGACAAACGCTCTAAACTTCCCATTCACTACAAACAATTAGTATACACTACAATAATCAGACCAATTTGGACATATGGAATTGAGCTCTGGGGCTCCACCAAACCATCAAATTCCTCCCGCATCCAATCGTTACAATTCAAAATCCTACGTAAAATCCTTGATGGTCCTTATTACGTCACAAATAAACTCATTCACAAAGACCTTAACATCCCATTCGTTGCAGATTTGACCCAAAACAAATATGCGTCTTTTCATTCCAAACTCCTTAACCATCCTAGCCCATTAATTCTTAATCTTTCATCCTTAACAATCCCTGATAATCCTCCGAGGCGTCTGAAAAGAAGATGGCCACGGGACCTTCTAATTTAAATTAATGTTTGAAGTACTACCAATGGGTGGTTCCTTCCCAAGATTTTCAAGTGTATATGAAACATACTACATATTTACCTATTGTATTATTTTGTACAGTTGTAAATTACATTAAATAAATAATTTAAAAAAAAAAAAAAAGATAGCTCAGAGATAAAATACAGCTTCATTTATTAGCAATTTCAAGGCTCCTCTCTTCACTGTAACTCTTTTCAAGATAAACTAAGACAAACTGTTATAAGATTTTGGAGAGTTGGACAGGAAAGCAAGATTCGATCTAATCATTTTGCCGAGTGGAAAATCTACTTGAATATAAGTAAATTTGATAAGTCTTATACGTCTGTTCTGCATGACATGAGACAACATGCTATTGTAAGATAGAGCGAATGCTTTGAGTGCTTTTAGAGATGAACTTTCTTTTAGACAAAAAAACCAAAACAAAACAATAAAACCAACTTTATCTTATCCCAATAAAAGTATCACAATTATATTGCCGTTATTCACCCAGGAGAATTTTATAGGTTCGCCTATCTAGCACTAAACCTAAATGGTGAACGTAATGAAATCCAAGTAAAAGAGAAAATACATTTAAGGATGATCCTTGGTCGCTTTCTCCTACTCGAAAGCCGATTACTTCCTGAAACCGAATGATGAACTATATTCAATAGTGAATAACCGCTATGATTAAATTAAGGATCGCCTGTCCAAAACCAAGGGTGTGATGGTTTATGATGGAAGTCTAATATATATATAACTTCAATCAAATCACCATGAAATAATAAGGTAACCTGAAAGATGTTTTACGAGGGAAAGGTTTATCTGAATTCCTGGAGTGTTCCTCCATCCCATGAAGAGTCAAAGGTACTTTGTAAGGTACTGTTCCTTGAATAGCGGTTATGCAAGGAGTTTATTTGTTCAAGATTACGCTCCCCAATTAAGGATACCCACATTAAAGGGGTTAGGTGGACGCCGGAAGGCTCCTCCAACCACGGTTTGCTCACGGTAACATAGTAAACAATAATCTTCTAAAGCCGGATTCGGGTCCATGGATTTATGTGCTTACTGAGGTACCTCACTCCTTTAAGACACCAAAACTTGTGGAAAATGAAAGCTATTTAAGTAATGTTATGAAAACTGTTTTATTCAACCAAGTTTGATGTTTTCCGGACAGACCATGAGTAGACTTCATTTTGAAATATTTTAGGTGCATTACTTATTGAACACACTCAAAAAAATATAAATGTTTCTTATTGGTCAGAGGGCTCATAGGAACCGCATGCCTACATTTCCAATATGGATAGCTCAGCAAGGACAACAACAGAAGTAAACTCATCACAACCATGTTTAAGAATAGTTACTTTAATTCTGGAACATTAACTTCCTTAAAGTAGACTGAGTATCCAGGTTTGATTCCGGTCTGGATGGATCAACTTTTATTTGGTGGTGGATTCATAAAATAAATTTCGTCCTTCTCTTCCTGGTTAAAACAGGTTTATGTACGGTGGAAAAACCTTTCTCTTTTAGTTGGAGAACATGAGGACCATAGACCAAATAAACAAAGCAAAGATTATGATTTAGTTGAACAAATGAAATTAGTTTGAAACTTGGCGTATTTTAATTGAAACAAAATCTGATTTAGAAGGAAACTTTTATTTTCACTATAATAGATGAAATTAAACTCCCAAGACTTGATTGGAGTCTTACTGTCGTAAAAAAACAGCTTTTTTATCATTCTTTTTTTTTTTTTTTCATTTTTCTATCGAATCTGAGGTCGTGAGAACCTCTTGGTGCTTACTCATATACAGTAAAGGGGGTATTAGCCCACATTGGGAGGATAAAACATGCGGTCGTGCGTGTATGCTGACCACAACACCTCCTGGGAAAACCGTTGGTCAAGAAACTGTACCTACTACAGATCAATTGAAAAGTGAAAGGGTAAATCCCATATAAGTCTCATCTTCATATGTGAGGGGTTAAAGTAAGAGTTCTAACAATTTCGATTTGATTCTAGAAATAAAATCTAGAAGGAATAATCCATGACAAGAAAAGTACCAACGTTCGGCTTTATTCTTCGAGAGAAATCGGTAGAATTCGGGTTTCCTCGTAATTAATTGTGGCAGTATATCTCTCGGCTGCTCCTATATCTATTAAATAAAATTTTGTTGCCGAAGCTTTCCTTATTTGCATATTTGTATAATATTTTCGATAATTGTGGGGATTTTTTTCTTATCTTGTTTTTTTGTTGTTGCACATTGAGCAATATACCAACCAAAGAATAATGCGAAATTGTGGAAAACGACATTATCCTATAGCTATTATTCCAGACGATAGCAAGCCTATAAGGACATCAGTCAGAAAAAATATTTGTGTTGAAAATCCCTAGCGAAGTAAAAAAAAAATATATATATATATATAAAGAAGATATTATTACCCAAATAAACTAATTAATAAAATATTGTGAAGTAAAGTTATTTGTTAAAACTATTCGAGGACAGTTTCGGTGGTACGACTACCGTCCTTTGCCTCCACACAAGAATTAATTTTTATTTTCAACATTTAAATAATAAAAAAACCAAAATTGAAAAAAAAAAATGTAATTTGAGACTAGTGAAACATATATTTAAAAAAATCATTAAACCCGATTCATAGCTATCTACAAAATATTATTTTTTTAAATTCAATACTTTATTTACTAATAAATATTACAATCTCCCTCAACGTTGTTTGGCGATAGGTAATAGTGATTAATTTACAAAAAATAAAAATAAAATTTTGTCTGCGTGTTCAACTGCCCCCCTCCCCAATTTATTTTTAGATTTATAAATTTAAGTAAAACTAAAATTTAATTAATTTTATTTCACAATTACCCTTAATAAAATCATAGCAACATCTAATTAGTACTCCACATAAAGTTTGATCTATGGAACATACAATAATAATTCTAGTGAAAATTCTGTCTCTCTATGTCGACATACTCCATGGTTTATATAATATAATATTAATATTCTCATGTCATATTAAAACTGAGGGCTTTAATAAAAATCATAAACATGTGAACCAACTTCTAGTACGTCGACCTAAGATTCATTGCTTAGACCTGCCTAAACATTTAAGACGCACACTGTATAATTATGAAGAAACGAAAAAAGAGTATTTATAAAGATCCCATAAAAAGAAATTAAATAGATATAACTGCGGTAGATAGATAACTGTACTATCATTTCATCTAGCACGAGATACTGATGCAAGACACCTGTCTTCTATCTCGGCAACTCATCAAGAAGTTCAAAAGGCAGTTGATGGAATTCGTTAGGAAGTCAATTTCTAACCGAAACAAAGGGACAGGAAACATCAGCCAAACATTTTCAGTGATAATATAGTCGACCATTTAAATGATTAAAATAAAATTTAAAAAATATCTGTAGTATCATTAACGACTGTGAGGTAAGACACAGGACAGAGTGAGGGTTGAATATAGGAAGAGAAGGTGGAAAGAGGAAGAATAGAGTGACAAATTTTTATTTTTATTGCAAATCACTGGTTTCATAATTCACATACTAAATAATGTAATGTAGTATTAATAATGAAAGGATATAATATATATTATTAATAAACCATAGGACATAATATTTTATAAATGAAATTATTTTTATGTACATATTAATGGAAATTAGGCAAAATTTAAAATGAAGACAAAAATCATTGATAGGATATACATAATAGGAAAATTCCAAAAACAAATCCGTGTGTCTTTTATTTTTAATAACTAATCAGATATCGTATCGCCAATCCAGGCATCGTCAGGAGAGATAAGACAAAAACACATAACAAAGACAGCACATCTCACTTCAGCTGTCCAAGAAAGACTATCAAAATAACTCCACTACTGCTAATTGTCCTTATGATGGCGAGACCCTGGTCATTTCTTTACTGGTATTTGAGAGACTTGAAGCTTTGTATTTGGAATTTTCAATTAACAAAAAATTTTTGTTTATAAAGGATAGATACCTTGTGAAGATATAAACTCAGGACTGTCCCTGTGAAGGTGAGGTTCTGGGGCTGGCTGCTGGCTGAGGAATTGTGGACCCTGCTCCGCCCCTAGCCCGGGGAACTCAGGGCCCAGTGGCCCCCCGGCCTCCAAACCACCCCCTGCAACACAATTAAAATCATTAGAATAATTAAATAATTACATTAACCTATTCTAAATTAATTTATTTGTTTTGCTTTTTTATTGGGATTAATTTTTTTATTAATAAATATTTATCATGAAGACTAAGGAAAAAATTAAGCCAACTTTCATTAGGGTAAAATTATACAGTAATAACAACTTAACACAGTTCAATTTTATATTTATGTATATTTCACAGTTTTGTTACGTTTCGGCCTATCCTATTGGCCAATTTCAAACACATTCATCTTCATTTCATTTCATATTTCATTCATTAGACTCTTGGAAGTATTTGTGAGACTTTTTTTTCTATCTAAATTCTACTATTTCCCAACTGAACAGCCCTAGAATATATTATAGGAAGAGTGTACGATGGATAATACACAGAATTTATCAATATACTAACACAGATGAGCATTGTTTAATTTTAATTTTATTTTGTAATATAACACATCATACTTTTAGACAATGGTAATATGGATGATAGAGCTCATTCACACGATATTTACAAATATATAAATCGGTATCAAAATAAGAAATTAACAAAATGAAATAATTATAAATAAATAAAAAAAAAATTAAATCTAAAGTAAAATAATATCTTAAACACAATCATTCCTATTTATACTTCTGAAGGAAGGGGAAGATCCCGGCGCTTCTCTCTCAACCACGTCACTAGTTTTAAAATCAACAAACTAATCATTCTAAGAACAAAAATAATCCTAAGCATAACGAAAAAAATGATAATAATTTCGATTAGAGAAATGAAAGGTCTTTTGTGAACTATGTTACTAAAAGTGGAAAATGGTTAAGAAAGAAATAAGTTAAATTTACGCAAAGTTTTATATTGTTTACGTGAGACTAAAAAATAAGATAACTTAAAATTTAATTTAGTAAAAATAATAATAGATTTTGTCTAAATATGAATACAAAATTTCTTTATTTTTGTTATTGATAACAGTAATATAATTTTTGTAAATAAATAAATCCTCCCTAAAATAATTATTTCTGTAGTTATTTATTTTTCTATCTATTATATAAAATAGTTTTTATTGGTCACCTTGTAATATTTTACATGGCTATTTAAATATTATATTTTTCATACAAGGAATAATAATAAAAATAATGGGATAAAGACTTGAAATTTTTTTTTTCTTGCTTACATTATATTGAAAAAAATAATAAAGTTTGTACTACAGTCTTGCTGTAAATTACAGTTATATAGTTTGAGCAACAAATAGAACAATGAAATAAACGATTGTGTAATTTATAAAATGGGGTTTGGTCAACCATTGGGTGGATAGGGTGTACCCCCCTTGTATATTATAATAATTTACATTTAAAAAGTGTGAAATATATATTTAATAAAAATTTGATAAGATTTTGTTATTATTATATAATTTTATATTAAAAAAGGTGGGCTTGACATGGTCCATTATACTTTTTATTTCATCTTTATGATTGATATTAGTATTAATCCATATATAATTAGTCAATCATATTAAATCTATAAATAAATAAATAGTTAGGTTCAACAGAAGTCATTGGTTCACAAAGTCAAAATCAAATATTAAGTCTGTGTATATTTAAGGGAACCCCAAGGTCCAAAATAAAAATTCTAGAGTATTTTCTGATAAGAATAAAAAATATATTAAGTGGATTTCGTAAATAGAGTGGGTAAAAAAAAATGAATAAACTTAACTAAAATCGTGCTTGTGAGATCAATATGAAAGAAAGATTTATTTACAGAGATTAAATTAAATTCTATTGAAATATTAACAATATACCTTGCATAGGGTACAGTATACTACAACAGGAAATGTCGAAATAAATTGACCATCATTCATAATAAAAGATATTTCATTCAATATTTACCAATGATATATGAGGAATAAATGTTGAATGATTATTGCTTCGTAATACATGTTAAAACCCTTCCGAGATAATGGTTTATAAAAAAAGGATTGTGTTGAATAGAGTTTTCACTTAAAACTATTTCCGAATTTCAGATATTAATATTCAGTCTAAGGCTAGGCAACCGATCGATGGGGTATATCAATTCTTAAAAGACAATTACCCCACTTCGGTAAACGGGAACAATGAATTTTAAGACGGCACTCCTGAATACTGTTAAAGATTGATCAAGTTGAAACAAGACGCATTCAGTTTTTAGAATACAAGCCTGTTGTTAGTCAGTTTTACAAAATAGTGTAGAATAATTCAGTATTCACTTATTAGTATCGTTGAGTAAATTTTACTCGCATAGAAGTAAAATACATGATTACTGCATTAAATAGCATCAGATTTCAGTCATACTTAAAAATGGTTTCATAAACAAATATATTAACATCTGCAAAGAAATTTATATTCTATCTTAAAAAGTATTTTTTATTGGTATCTGATACATCAGAAACCTTAGTTCTTGAATGAACATTAAAAAAAAAAACTTAAAAAATCACAAATAATATGTTAAATTTATATAAAATTATTAATCGTTTTCTGATTTGTTAATTATTAATAATAATTTTTTTTCAGCCTTAAGTAAAATTTCATGTCCATAAATTCAAAATCTGGGAAATTCAAAGAGAAATACCTCTCCCTCCCTCATTCCAAATAATACCTAAATAGGAAATACAAATTATATTTTCATTATATGAATAAATTATTTATTTAATAATTCTATAAATATTACTTGTTAAGTTTTTATATATATTTTCTTTCTTTCATTGTTCAGTTAGCAGCAGATCCAGTTATCAATTGGTTCATAGGATAAATTCAGAACTATATACTATTCCGGATAAAGAGGATTCTATAATGTTAATGTTAATGTATTTTTTTAAAATTATGATGGATTGTTTGGTTAACGGAAAGGAATAGAAGAGGATTTAGGGGACTTAGATTTTAAAGATGATTAAATTCCCTACAAAACAATTGATACATAATTGGAATTGTATCATTATTAGCAAAATACAAGATATATAAGTTATACAAGTATAACCATGTTTTTAAAGATATCTGGCTTCATTGGAAGCAAGTTCATTCGTCTATTAATTTTAGAAATAAATTCAAAACTATAAATTGCGCGCAGTATACACTAGTCATGGTAACACTGTTTACACGGGATAAATCATGCTGTAGAATATATGAATTTTTTAAACTGTGATAAACCATATATTGATAAAAGAAAGGGATAGAAGAGAGTTGGAAATATAAGAGGAATTTAAGAGGGGAGCTTAAATTTTAAAGACGACTAAATTCCATACAAAAAAAAAACTATACATCATTAAAATTGTATTATTATTAGCAAAGATACGGGATACTGGAGTTTTAAAAGAGTAACAGTGTTTTTAAACTGGTTATTTTTGGAAGCCAGTTCACTTGTCTATTAATTTGAAAAATAAATACGTAACTATACAATGTGGGCTGTATACACTAGTTATGACCACACTATTCCGGTTAAACGGGTTCCATTGTATTATTCATAGTGTAGAATATATATATATAAACTGTGATCGAGAATAGGTTGATTACAGAAAGCGATAGAATTTGGTTGGAAATAGAAAGGGAATTGAAGAGGGGAAATAAGAGCCTAAATTTTAAAGGCGATTAAATTTTCAGAAAAAATAATTATACATCATTGAAATTGTATTATTAATAGTAATGATACGGGATACTGAAGTTTTAAAAGAGTAACCGGTTTTTTAAATGTATTTGTGCTGTTTCTTTTGGAAGCCAGTTCACTTGTCTATTAATTTGAAAAATAAATACATAACTATACATTGTGTGATGTATACACTAGTTATAGTCACACTATTCCGGTTAAACGGGTTCCATTGTATTATTCATAGTGTAGAATATATATATATAAACTGTGATCGAGAATAGGTTGATTACAGAAAGCGATAGAATTTGGTTGGAAATAGAAAGGGAATTGAAGAGGGGAAATAAGAGCCTAAATTTTAAAGGCGATTAAATTTTCAGAAAAAATAATTATACATCATTGAAATTGTATTATTAATAGTAATGATAAGGGATACTGAAGTTTTAAGAGAGTAACCATGTTTTTAAATGTATTTGTGCTGCTTACTTTGGAAGCCGGTTCATTTTTCTATTTTTTTTTTTTAATAAATGTAAAACTATACAATATGCGTTATCCGTAATAGTCATGTCCACCCTATTCTGGTTAAAAAGGGTTCCATTGGATTAATTATGGTGTAAAATATATATATATATTTTTTACTGTGATAAACCATAGATTGATAACAGAAAGGGATAGAAGAGGGTTGGAAATATAAGAGGAATTTAAGACGGGAGCTTAAATTTTAAAGGCGATTAAATTTTCAGAAAAAAAAAGTTATACATCATTAAAATTGTACTATTATTAGCAAAGATACGGGACTCTGAAGTTTTAAAAAAATACCAGTGTTTTTAGTCTGGTTATTTTTGGAAGCCAGTTCACTTGTCTATTAATTTGAAAAATAAATACATAAGTATACATTGTGTGATGTATACACTAGTTATGGTCACACTATTCCGGTTAAACGGGTTCCATTGTATTATTCATAGTGTAGAATATATATATATATAAACTGTGATCGAGAATAGGTTGATTACAGAAAGCGATAGAATTTGGTTGGAAATAGAAAGGGAATTGAAGAGGGGAAATAAGAGCCTAAATTTTAAAGGCGATTAAATTTTCAGAAAAAAAAAATTATACATCATTGAAATTGTATTATTAATAGTAATGATACGGGATACTGAAGTTTTAAAAGAGTAACCATGTTTTTAAATGTATTTGTGCTGCTTATTTTGGAAGCCGGTTCATTTTTCTATTTTTTTTTTTTAATAAATGTAAAACTATACAATATGCGTTATCCGTAATAGTCATGTCCACACTATTCCGGTTAAACAGGGTTCCATTGGATTAATTATAGTGTAAAATATATATATATATTTTACTGTGATGAACCATAGTTGATAACAGAAAGGAATAGAAGAGGGTTGGAAATATAAGAGGAATTTAAGAGGGGAGCTTAGATTTTAAAGACGACTAAATTCCACACAAAAAAAAATTATAAATCATTAAAATTGTATTATTAATAGTAATGATACGGGATACTGAAGTTTTAAAAGAGTTACCGTGTTTTTAAATGTATTTGTGCTGTTTATTTTGGAAGCCAGTTCACTTGTCTATTAATTTGAAAAATAAATACATAACTATACATTGTGTGATGTATACACTAGTTAAACGGGTTCCATTGTATTATTCATAGTGTAGTATATATATACATATATTTTTTTAAACTGTGATCGAGAATAGGTTGATTACAGAAAACTGTTGATTACATGTTTTTAAATGTATTTGTGCTGGTTATTTTGGAAGCCGGTTCATTTTTCTATTTTTTTTTTTTTTAATAAATGTAAAACTATACAATATGCGTTATCCGTAATAGTCATGTCCACACTATTCCGGTTAAATAGGGTTCCATTGGATTAATTATGGTGTAAAATATATATATATTTTACTGTGATGAACCATAGATTGATAACAGAAAGGGATAGAAGAGGGTTGGGAACAGAAAGGGAATTTAAGAGGAAAGAGAGATAGGAGCTGCCGTGAGCGGGCTTGGTCCTCCTTTAGTAGCAATTAAAGGGCGGGCGTGGGAAGAGGGAAGAGGTAGCAATAGAGGAAGAACCACGTACTCTCCTAATAACAGTCCACCAGCGGGCTCCTCTTTCCTCTAATCATCTCCTCTCTCTTCCATCTTATTAAAATAAGATTCTTTCAGATATTGGCTGCTCCGGGATATTGTCCGTCCCTCGGCACCCCTTTCTTGGCCAACCATGTCATTTCCAACATTCAAAGGTCTCGAATAAAGGAACCTCAAAACTCTATCTCTTTGCATGATTATGATTGAAACTTGCGTTTTGTATTTTCTTTTTTTTTTTTTTTTTTTCAATTTTTAATATAAATTTTCCCTTAGAGGAGAAGGGAGTCATAGTAAATTACAGGAAAAATAATAAAATTTGGACAATTACCACTGGAATGAACAAAATTCATAATAAGTTTTAAAAAACAATTATAAGTTGATAAAACTTTTTTTTTTGTTATATCTAGTATATAATAAATTAAACAAAAAAAAGCAGAAGCACTCTGAAATGAAAAAAGGATTATCAAGGGGATGGAGCTGATAATAATAATATCATATAAAACCGATATTTCCGTTCTAATATTCTGCAGCTGAACTCAAACCCTTTGTTTACGATGATAATCTTAAGTACAATAGATTTCATGATATTCTGTAAAAAAAAAATTCACATGTCGATTTCTCAATACTTAGAAAAAAGAGTGTTTTTTTGTGCGTTTTTTTAACAATTGTATTTCGCAAAATATTGAACGTAAAGAGCTATGTTAGAACTCAAAGTTTAACAAATTCGATCTACATAAAAAACAGTTTTAATAATTGTCGTTGTTGTTGATTGTTGCTTAAAGGCGTAAAACCCTCTGGTCATTAATGCCTATGGCATGATAAAAGTAAAAAAAAAAATTATTAAAATAAAAAACAATTAAAAAATAAATAAATAAAAAAAAAATCAAAATCAAAGAGGAGTTTTAATTTATAAAGAAGGCGATGTGCTTTTAAAAATTCAAACACTAATGTAATTTTAGCTTTCTCATCTGTGAGAGCTTCTGATAAATTTTGGGGCAGTCCTATCCTGTTTATTGTTGGCAAATAGTGAGTACATTCATCAAAAATATGTCTAATCGTAAGAATGAACTGACAATATTTGCACGTTGGAAGTGGCAGTTTTCTGATCAGGTGAGAGTGCGTGAGGAGAGTATGACCTATTCTCAAGCGGGTTAGAGCAACTTCCTCCCTACGTCTGTTGCGGTAGGATGTTGACCATGGTTTTACAGATCGTTTTATTTCTTTTAATTTACTCGGAGAGCTTTCATCCCACTTGGCCTGCCATTTTTCTAATATTTGTAATTTAAGGAGTGTACTGAGTTCTGATGGGATAAGAACAGCGGTGCTTCGGCCAGGGAGCGTGAGTGCCTCTCTGGCAGATCGTGCAAAATTTCGGAGCTCAGTCCTTATCTCACTTATCTTGCTTTCTTTATTGAGAACCAATTGAGGCTAGAGCTTCTGAAATACTCTCAGTATTCATATATACGTTTTAAGTTTTAATAAAAAAAATTTTTTTTTTTTTAAGAACTGTAATCACACTAATTTTATGGAATCTATTACTTATCTAAAACAAAAGTCATATTAAGTTATTTTTTTTTCTGTTCCATCTAGGATATAGTGAATGAAAAAAACGAAATCAGAGGCACAATGAAATGAAAAATGATTATCAGGGTCATGGAGCCGATAAGAGTATTGTCAATGCTGAAGGCCGATTACGTGTTTGATTCGATGAAACGAAGAGGTATTTTGATGAGCAATCTGATTCAATTTTTTATCAGTGAATCTCCGACATATTTATAACTCTTAGGCAGAAACGCAAGGTAGTGCCAATAACTCCAAAAGCGAAACCACAGGAATTTATGTTTTATATCGAAAGTGGCGTATTTGTTTTTTTATTCTCAAAAAATTCACATTTTTAATTTTTGCAGAAAAATCAATGGAGGGTAATTTCTATCCTGAATATTTTTATGTTTAGATTTTTCGTTATATACAAGATTTTTTTTTTTGCAAATTCTGGTAGTAAATGAAATTTCAATACAACGTTTTTGGATCGACGCTTTCTTAAGGCGAAATCGGCGAAAACCTCTAACAATTTTTTTTTTACGGTTTTTGAAATTTGCATGCCAACAATCCGGAATAAAAAGAGTAAATCGTCATAAACTAGAGTTCCTGTCGGACCCAATTGTGATGAAAATCCGCCATCATAATTGGGATGCCCTTATATTGAAATTATTAATATCCGGAAAAAATTAAGGATCGCTTTAAGAATTCATTGGTTATTTTTTTTCTTTTATTTACTTATATATAGAATATTTAATAAGGGAAAGTATTGCGATTGTGCAAAATTTATAATTTGAGTTACGACTGAAATGCATGTTTTGGGGAACCTTGAGTCCAAAAAATTTAGTCTTACAAAATGGTATGTGAACAGTTCAAAAACAAAAAGTCGTAAAAAATAAAAAAAATATAAAACTGAAATTACATATTTAAGGTGTGCATAAGCCTGAGATATAACATCAGCGTTTTCGATAAAATTAACCGACCGGAAGAGCAACTTTATAGAATCGATTTTTCAATTTTTTTCGATTTTCTCTAGAAGGACTCAAACGATTTTGATTTAACTGACCGTGTCAATATACTATTAAACGTTTCATAATATTAGATAGGAATTATTCTCGTCGAAACAGTCTTGACAGGGCTTAAATAACGAATTATTAAAATATCTTTCATTAAAGTACCTTTTATTTTGTTTATTAAAAAAAAAAATAAACTGTTCTTATTGTTAGCAATAGTAAACAATAGATAAATACAAATTATTAAAGAATTTTATGGATAAATAAAGGAGAAAAATAGGATAAATAGAAATATCCAATTCTAACGGGAAAAGACCGTCTTTTCCGATTGCATTACCACTTAATTATTTATTGTCAAACTGTTGTATACTTGGCAGAAAAAAAAAATTGTTATTCCCACCTCGAGAAATCATACAATACGAACTTTTATAGCAACAGAAAAATAAAAAAGTTTTGTTCATATTTTTTTGTATTTTTTGGTGTTTTTTTTTTAATTACAAAAATAGTGATAATTTCAACATGACCCTTCAATCTACAGAAAGTTTTTTGGGTGGTAAGTGAATGTTGTGATGCGCTCACCGCACCGTATTTTTTTAATGAAACTATCAAGCTCATTCCTACATGCTCTAGTTGGAATTGATAAGTGTTTTCAATTCAGTAAATAACAACGACAACAACAACAACATAGAAATTGTTGGACTCGAAAGCAGTGGTACCTTCCGTTAAGTGACCCGTCGACAGAGTGGCTTGGATCCTCGCCAGTTAAATACTATCATTAGAGGCAGTAGTCAAAGGTTATTACATGGATAATTATCCTTACGGTAGATCGGTGGGGTCTTCGCTCGGTTATTGTAAAAACAAAACAAAACAACAAACTGGTTTCTCCAAATATAAAAATTGTGATGCGTACGTCGTATTATCGCTTACCTCAGAGCTCGCAAAATAATACTCTTGTTTTATAATTCCATTAATTATGAGTTGTCAAACTATAAGCCATATTATATTTGGAGGCTAAATTTAATAGAGTATTAACGGTTTAAGGAAAAAAACTTATGGAATTTATGCCACTTTTTGTTGTTGAAATCGATTATTAGTTTTAAAAAATCTTCATTATTTATACTCTGATAAAGGGTATACATTTTGTTACTATAGTAAATCCTCTTAATGATTCTTAACTCTTTTTATGTTCGTATGTCAGACAACAAACCACCCATTAATTAGTTAATCTTACAACTGTCAACAGGATGTTATTTTCGCTGACTATTGAGTTCGATAAGGGGTCGTGGATTATTCACAAAAATATTTTTGTTAATTTTTTTTTTTTTTATAAAGCTCCATACATTGTTCAAAATAAGACTGATACTATTTTTATTATTCGCTTATTCCGATCTGCTAGAAACACAACATGATGATGCTTTGATTTGAGGCCTGTGTAACATAACTGTGTAACTAACTGGAGATGGTCAAGGAGTACGGTCAGCAAATAAACAAAAAAATTATTTATTACTGCCGACGTAATATATATTATTATATTTCATCTTTCATTATTATTAGCCTGCTGCTATCTATGGTTATTAATCAACTATTTTATTTTAAATTCATTGTTATGTATGTTTCGAAATTTGTTAGTTTATTATTTCTTTTAAATTTTTTTTTGTTTCTCTGAATGATGGTTGTTATTTATTTTTATTTTATAGCCCTGATCTGAAGATCTGAAATTCAGGTGGAGACGTCGGTACGGATAAATAATTATTTATTTGTGTTTATTTGCTTACCACATCCCCCCACCATATTCTCCGCTTATTAATCTACAGTCAAGTATCTATACCTCATTACAACATAACTTCATAATTCTTGTAAATTTTAGATATTTTCTAATCAATAACAAGGTGATGAGGCTCGTCCCATTTTTGTACTGAACTCATACTAATCCTAAAATTAAAATTTAATCATCGCCTAAATTAAAGGTATTTATTTAAGGTGCCAGTTTTTTAAGTTAAAAAAAATCCTTATTTTGGCAATTGTAAGTCCTCATAGAGCCAGGACGTTTTGTTTCTTTTGCGATTTGTCTTAACATTTAGATTTAAATCACAACAGTTCTAGAACCAACTTAAATGATTTTTTGATACCTACACTTAAAATTTTAAAAAGAGGCAGTCTGATTAATTACTTTCTATATATCTTATCTTGTTATGTTTAAAATATGTACTAGTCGAATAAATAACAATAATGAATTGAGTCTTACTTAAGTTTTTAAATTGTTTAGTTTTGAATGTACTAATTGAACTATGAATCAGATGTTTTTTTTATTGATTTGCTTTGTGATAAGAATAATAATTATAGGATAAGTTAATTTTTAAATAAGTTACTGAGTATAGTTTTGAGGCAGATAACGGAGTGGACTATATAAAATTGTTAATTTTTATAATAAATAAATATATATATATATATATTTTAATATTTTATGAAAGTATAAAATAATCGATTTTGGTAGAAAAATTACCACAGAAAAAAAAAAATCAGCTGATATATTTACACGTTATATTATCTATTATTCAACAGTCCGATATTTACCATACAAATAGATAGATATCAAGAAAAAAGAAAAATTGACAACAAAATATTTGATAATTTGGCCCAGTCCCTCAAATAGAGAATCATAAAAACATGCAAATATAATCGGAAAGTTCGTAAAAGATATTTACATTAAAATATCTTAAAATATTTTATTAAAAATCCAATACTGTTTTTTTTTAAACGTTGGGAGTAAATACCGAAAAAATCTATACAATAGTCTTTTCTTTGAGCTTTGTCAATGCTTTTGTTTTTGTTATTTTTGAGAAAAAAAATTTTTTTCCTAAGAGGTAAGTTTAAAGTCTACGAACCAACTTAGAATTGTTTGTACTTAATGAAGAATTATGATCCTTTCGTGTCTAGGACTGGAAAATAACAAAATACAAAATAAGTTATTTTGTACTTTTTTTTTTCATCTCTACCTAGTTTTGAAGTACTAAATTTTCTTTTTTGATGCATTGGGTACACATACAATTTCAGAGTACGCTTATAACTATTTATTTTCCAGCTATAACTACGAGAAAAAGAGGGGAATTCATAGATCGTAAAGAACAACACATATCAAATTGATTCACTTGTACATGGTCAACAAAAACTTTTCAAGATGGAATTAAACTGTTTTTAAGGATCTTCTCCCCCGCCCCTAACACTCTCTTCGGAAGTTATAGACGCATTGATTAAGTGGAGAGATCATTCTAATCCATTACTAAGCCTAGAAATACCTCTGAAAGCATTTCTGGATTAAATATTTCTCCGCCTTGTTTTATATTATAATCTTTATAAACGCATTATATTTTTTTAAGAACCCGGTTTTTTGAAATAAATGAGGATTTTTACTCACCAGAGGGGTTGAAAGGTAAGCCCTGTGGTGGTGGGCCGTGGTGGAAGAATTCGTGGTGGAATCCCTGGGGTGGGTAGCCGAATTCGAACTTTGCCTCTGAACCGAAGTAAGGAAAACCTCCAGGTGGTTCTTCGAGTCCTCCAGGGCTAAGGTTCATCGGGAAGCCCCTCATCTTCCGAGATCCACCGAAGAATGGACCCCTACCCATCGACGTGAGCTGCTTCAGCCTTCGTTCCTTGCTCCTTTTGTTCTGGAACCAGACCTGTAGAACAGAAATTGAAAATAAAGTAAAATTGGATGTTCAAAATTACACATTTATTAAAAATTAATAAAAGTAATAAAAAACAAAACATTGGCAAGTTTTCCAAAATCTACTTTTCATGGTATAATTTTCTATAGAACATTTGTTGAGAAAATAAGAAAATTATAATCATACGCAAATTAAAAAAAAAACAACATTAAATTACGATGCCAATTAACATTATAAACCATAAGAGTGAATTTTATAAATTTATTTCCATTGTGGGGGGAGCAGATTAGACAGTTGTGGCCCACAGACACTCACTGATTACTTATTTACAGGAATCGATCTTACTCAAAACCGGGTTAGGCAGTGAGTGGCCCAACACAACCAACTATTAAAATCATTCTGTCTTAACTTTAAAAATATTTTATCATATAAATAAATAACTTAAAAACTTGATATTACCTATAAACTAAATTTTTATTAGTTTAATTACTTATGGCATAGTAAATAAAATCATATTAAAAAAAATCTGGTAAAATGATTGTGGCATCTCACGACTTTAATTTAGAATTTTTTTTAGTTCAAATTAATCTTTTCACAACTGGCTGTTGTCATAACAACCATGAAAACATGAAAACTGTTATCTATATATATAAAAGGGAATGGTCGAATCTTTGTCGACAATAAACTTTTGAATTACTGGACCGATTTGCGTGCAGTTTTTTTTTTAAATGTTCCGTTTCGCCATTGGGCTAGATCGGTTACATAGGGAACATTAAGGTCTTTATGTATGATTTTATTTGTGACAAAGTAAGGAGCATTGAGGATTTTACGAAGGATTTTGGATTGTAAGGATTGAATATGAATTGAATCGAGATGAATTCGAAGGTTTAGTGGAGCCCAAGTTCATCCATATGTCCAGATTGGGCTTATTACAGTCATGTAGATCAGTCTGTTTCTGATATTAAAATTGAATCAATACTTCATATTGAAGAGATAAGTTAAACCTCTTGCGCTAAGAATTAATTTACAAGTTAACACTGGTTTAATGTTTTTATTATTCGGAATTTCCATTCATTTCGATAAGGACTACGAACGCGTGCGGTTATTGCGTAGTCAGATTCGATTACTACAGAGGCTCAAACAATGTAAACAGCGTTGTAACCTATCGAAAACAATAGAGAAGGAAAGAAAACATAGCCCAGATGTTGCAAGTTTATCGAGTGCCGTCTGTAAACAAGGGCCAACCATTGCCCGAGGCCTCCCATCCACGCTTCGCCCTATTGAGCACGATACATTATTGAGTCGCTCGTTTGAAAAAATCAAACGCCCCCAGCCACAAAGACTTGGTTTGCAGACTGGATGGGACCCCTGTTGACGTAGTCGGTAATGCATTAGTAATGTTTTATGTTATTGTAACTATTTCCAAAATTGTCAATGAAACATTTAAATTAAAAACATACACGTTGTAGAGGATCACTTATATTGAATAAAACAACGTTAAATGAGTGTATTTTAGTGAATATCATGGAAACTGCAAATTCTACAAATACAATAATTATAAACTACTTAATGTTTATATTAGTAATTATAAACAACTTAACTAATTCTAATTTAAGTGTTAATAGTCATCTGTAAGTCTCATAGCTCCTGAGATATTGTTTTTTAAAAACCAAAGTTGGTTTTAAAACTAAGACTTATCGACATTTGAGAATTTTATATTGGCAATTGACGTATCGACGTTTAAGAATTTTATATGGAAATTTATCATTATTTTTTTTAACAGTATTGTTTAAATAAACAAAACTTTCGTCCTTTTTCTTCATAAACGATTTCGACAATCAGAGATATGAATATTTTTGAAAATTATAACCATTTGGTTACGATAGTATTTATATTATATATACGAAAGGCGAAAGAGAATGACAATCAAGAATAAAGAAGAAATAGCTAACTACTTCACTCAAAATGGTCTTGGGTTCAGTGTAACGCAAACTTTAAACATTTTATCAAAATAATTTGACGTTGAATATTTGTAATTTTCAATTTCTCCACCTGAGTATTCAATGTCTTTGTCATCCATGTTATCTTTTTTGAGTTATTAATAGGATGAATATTTTGTTTCTGTATATACAAATAAAGCTGCTGATTTATACATATAGTAAAATTATACATTCCCCTTAATTAAGGTAGATTGGATAAACATACCTGCACATGATTAGATTGTCATTAGTATATTATAACCGTTCTAAAACAAACAAAAAATCCTCATACCCCTGTTTCTGACCTGGATGATGACCGCTATATTTTCCGAAATATTCGGACAAAATTAATTAATTAAAATGTATATCAGTTCTATACACCTCGGCGCAATTCCGACACACGATGTAAATGTATTAATAGTTGATACATCTCTTTTTAAACACTACGAAGTTCTAATATTTTTATATGTAACATGTTACATGTTTGTATTTATATTTTTTAAAAAAAATATCAAAAGTGCGATAGTACGAAATAGGTATTATTGATTTACATATATATTGATACATAGTTAATCTTTGTACATATAATAGATTATGATCAGAGTTGATTTTTACTGTTTTAGCGTGTCTACGTTTCGGCCAATTCTACAGATTATCTTCAAGAGGAAGGAAGATGTGCGAGTTGAAAGATTTTATCTTACAATTTTCTTTTTTGTCTTAAGAACACATTGTTACAATCGATTATTGATAGAGTTAATCATTGATATATGAAAATGTATTAAAATTGACTTAACTTGACTGAAATGTATATTAAAATAATTTTTTCAATCACTAGATAAATCAATTCTAAAAGTAATTTTATAGAAAAAACACGAAAGTTCACTTTTTTCCTCGATGTCTGAAAAAATTTGATTAACCAAAAGTGGCATATAATTTTAGAAACTCCGAATTTATTCCGATCACAATTATATTTGATATGGAATCGTCATTTTTATAGTGGCTTTCGTAGAAGCAGGTGGAACCAGATCAGAAGTAATGTGTCGTCCACTAAAGAAGATAATACGCATTGCTAATCTCCCAGACAATGGAGCATTCCGAGCGATAGCTTCGATTAATAAGCGGGACAGTGCGGGAGAAAATGAGCGGAAAGCAGCTGGTCACAATGGGTCGTGAACAGTGTCTTCGTCAAATTGATTATTCTCAGGAATTTGGTCATCCGGATGAGGGGTCTTCAGACAGAAACATATACCATCAGTCTTCCGATTCGGCACGGAAACAGCCATGGCGAGAATTCGTCAACCGAAAGTAGAGGATTAACTCTCCCCTCTTCGAATCAAAGGTGAGCTACGGTCAAATGACGGACTTGCATATTAAAATGCAAACTTTAAAAAGAGGCTTTAGAGCACTGGCACAGCCTCCACTGGCTCATTACCAGTGACGCGGTAAGAGGGATGCGCTGGGATCTCAAAGAGCCCTGCTCTACCCCTCATACGTGGGTGAGAGTGGGCTCAGGCATCCTCAGGTCGATAGTGTAAATAGTCTAAATAAAAGTGTAAATACGACTAGTGAATATTTTTTATTTTATTTTTTTTCATGTACATAGTTTGATTATGTTCATTTTTTTTATTCTTCTATTTGTATATTTTTTGAGAATGATTTTATTTATTTATTTTTTTTTGTACGTGCATTTCTGGCTCCAATCATATTCATTTTGGTGGATCACTACAAGATTAGCCTTCATAAAATAAAAAAAGGTATCAGAAAAAAATGTATTAAATTTAAGAAAATACTCGTTCAATTTCGCTTACGTATGTTATAGTTTTTGTAAAATAGACTATTTCAGTTATTTATTTATTTTATTGTGTAACATAATTTTCAGTCGCGTATTTACTGACTAATATTAATACAGATCATAAAATAAATTCACACTATATTTACGTACATATAAATTATGTAATAACAAAATAAGAAACAGAAAGGAATAAAAAAAAAAAAAATTAAACCTAGAGTAAAATAACATCTTAAACATTTTTCAGTTATTAATCGTTTAAAAAGAAGCATGATTTAAAGAATTTAGGACTTAATTTAAGTATTGTGATCATGTGAAATTTTGAATTTTAGTTTAGAAAGGAAATACACGTTTTGAGGACCTTTGAACTCAAATAACCACGTCTCATAAAATGGTCTGTGTGTATGTCAACAGTCAAGCCTCAAAAAACGAAAAGTTACGTGAAACTAAAATATCCTAATATTTTAAAAAAATCATTCTCTAAAATATTTAAGTACTTTTATTTTTATTTATTTGGAATAAATAATGTGTTCTCATCCTTAGCAATAATAAAGAATAGATAAGTATGAAAATATTAAAGAATTTGATAATTAACTAAAAGAAAAAAAAGTATAGAAATAGAGAAAGCAGTTTAGAGCCAGAAAAATCAGACAGCCGAACGTCCCCGATCTCTACCGATTCCAATCATACGTACACTACTTTGTTATATTTTTGTTAAACTGTTTTTTTCTAGGAACAAAGCTGTATTTATTTTTTTTTAATTTTCACCTCAAGAAACCCTTATCTGTTATTCTCCATTAAATAACATGTCTCATTTTTTAAAATTCAAATTCTATCTGTGATTAAAAAGAATATATTAATTATAATTATTAATCTCTTTATTGGTCATCATTTCCGAAATAGTAACACTTTTTTTACTTGATATCTGGGATTCTTAGATCCAGCAGTTTTAATTTGTTGTCTCAAGTCTCTATTTGTTTTTGTTTATTGCCAGAATATTTTTAATTTTCAGTCATCTCAATACAATTGTAATTTGTAATCAATTAATTTTTTTTTTAAATATTGTTTCAAAATAGAAACAAATGTAAACATAATTTGGGTCTATTTTGATCTAAATTCATATTAATTAAAAATTTCCGTTTCAATTTATTTGATTTTTATTTTATTCATAATAAAAATGTACATTATTTTTGAAAAAAATACATTTTTTTCTTTGTTAATAAAAGTCCTTTTTGCACCAGCTATTGATTCCAGAGGGTACTCAGAAAGTTTGCTTCACTTTTTAATAAAAAGGAATTAAACACACAGATATCAACTTTTTTTTATTTGTACTATACCAGCTCCCTAGCTGATGCATGATTTCAAAATTTACCAACTTCTGTGGGTTAAAAATGCAGGATACAAAAAAAAAAAAAAAACACAAGTCCAAAATCTTGTTCAGAGTATCGCACATCGATTTCACACTAAATTGTTGTTTTATATTTGAGTTTTAACCATATAGCGATACTAAGCCTGTATAGAAACCATATAGCGACACTATGCCTGCATAGAAAAAAAGAGGTGCGGACTCATAGGCAATTATCATATAAAGGTGAGAAAACTTGAGGTGCGGTTCTGTCCTCTATTTATAGAGAGCGGAACTCTATCTGCGGCGGCTGGTGTCGCGGTTTTACCCATTTGACTTGTAGATGAGGCGGCGGTGTGGTGGGGGAAGGCTGGGCCAATGGGAAGCCGGGGGGCATGTGCGCATGCTCACCGATGGTGGCCCATGTCAACCCCCGCCCTCGATTTCTTAAAACCCTTTCTGTTCCTTTCGAAATTTCGCGAAATTATACCACAATGAAGTGCTACTCACTTCGAAAATCGACATTGCATACAGTAAACGTTTAATTTCGATATACGTTTTTTTTTTACGGAGCATATCGTAAATGTTAAATTATTAGACCTCACCAGTTTCGTCAAGCAAGGGTTAATTTTTCTTATTTTATTTATTTCTTTATTCGTCCTGGGCGCCATATAAATAGCAACTATTTATATAAGTAAATATTCTGCATTTATAAGTAATTATATATAAGAGGAAAACAATTCAGCCTCGATACGGATAAAAATAACCAATAAAACACTTAAAAAAACAAAACAATAATAGAAACAATAAAAAATAATAATACCTAAATATATTCTATATATATAGGAATTGAACATGTGTACGAGTACAACAAAATACTGTAAATAATAATAATAAAATTGACATGCTTGTTCTATACTATACATAAATATATACAACGTGATGTAAATTACTACGTATTACATACCCAATCATATCATATAATTTACAAGTTAGAAAATGAATAGAACAAGAAATATAAAAGAAAATATAGGAATTTATTTATTTTAACTGATGCAAGAGCATTTTTTTAAGTGATTATACTGAGGATTAACTTTTAGATTGAGCTGTTTAATTTTGCATGCTAAGTAACTGAAGAAAAATTAAAGAATGTTAATAATTCGCTGATCTGGACTCTTCTTGTTTTATTTATTTTTTTTTTAATTTGTAAACTATTTTCAAAATTCGAATGAGGGTAGAAATCCATCAGTTCAATCTATAGTTTTTAAGCAAGTTTAATAGTTTTGTATATATTTACTTCCTAGAGAACTTCATATGACTGCTAACATTTAAGGAAATAAAAACACCTATCGTTTCGTAGGTATGAAAAAGAATAAATTAACTGACGTTCATTTTCACTCATGAACAGAATTTCGTAGTTAACACCCGTTAACTGTAACAGACGAAATATATACGATAGAAATGGATATATAAATTAGGAGATTGTTAACGAATCAATAACAGGAGGTAACAATACTAAATCGAAACATTAACGTTGAAGTGATAGATGGGAGGATTTCGTTGTTTGTTTTTAGGATTTTGTTATTGAAGAGGTTTAATAGAGGTAAACATAATGGCAAGAATGATTAGGAATGGTTCAAAATATTCCTAATAATACTATATTCCTAAATAAACTATATTGAAATCTACTACAATTTTTCTTTGTTATGAAGCCACTTTCAATAGTTGCATTTAGTAAAGTGCTTGCAATGAGGAAATTCGACCACCAACTAGGACTTCAGTTGGTATTATAAGTAAAACGTGGTTGAATGGTTTGAGATTTTCAGTAAGCAGATGAACCAAGGTTATTTTTACGATCTAATAAACTTTAAAATTCATAACAAACTTGCACTCAACAATTTATGAATTTAAACATAGATACATTTCTCATTTCAGATCGCATTAATAATACTCGTTTCGTTTCCAGATACACCTTTTGTCCAATTATTCATAATTAATATAATTTTGAAATAAAAAAAATTACTTGTGTTTTGCGAAAATGGGTTTTCGTATGGTTTATAAGCTAAAATCTTATAACATGATTACATCCTGTTTATATACTAAATAATTTCTAAATAATATTTGTAAAAACACTATTAGATAAATAAATATAATGAACTGTCATTATATCACGTTACTAAACTGAATAGCGGGTGTATCGTACGAACTAACTTATGCATGAGCTCAGTCCTGAAGGTTTCTTTTTTAAATGTTTTAAACACATGTAACAAATATAAAAACCACAAAAATTATTCAGTTTAGTTAAAACATGCCAAAATCTGAATAAAATATAACTTATGAGTTTTTGATAAAGGTATTTTTTTAAAAATAAAAGTATTGATGTTTTAGAATTAATGTTAGAGAATTAGAAGTAGTTTATAAAATAAATTTCTCTTTAAAAAATAATTAACAACATTTGCATTGTCAGATATTAGAGTTTTTCTAAGGAGAATATTTCAAAATAATCGAATATCGACATCAAATATAAGGTTTTAAAGGTGTTATTATTATTTACATAATTTGAAGATGATAAATATTTTAAAACTGCTGATAATATTAATTAATTCAAGATGTAATACGAATTAAATTTCCACATTTTAAATGATGATATAAAACGGATAATACAAAAGGTCTGTTATAAAATCCGATTCTGACTGCGTAGTACGGGGTTTTGCCTCCCAAAACCTGTACTGCGCATTCTTCGCATGCTACAGTTCCAGACGGTCAGAAGCTGTTCGGAACACACCTAAAATAAATATGATGAAGAAATAAATCGAAGGTTCGATGCCGATACCACTAAACGCTCTCTACATACATCCTTCCAGTGATACCCCTCCAAACCCAATTCTACTAAATTAGTTTTAAAGCAATCCTCCCATCTACGTTTCGGTCTAATCCTGGGCCGTTTACCCGTCGGTTCATCATTGATTAAACAGTTTAGGGATCCGCTCGTTACTAAGCCCTACAACCTTACACGTCCATCTTTTACGCCGCAATGCAATAACTTGAATTGTATTTACCGTGTGTAGGTCCCCTAATTCAGTATTGTATAGTCTTCTAAATTCTCCCGTTAATTCATCCTTTATCGGTCCGAATATTTTGCGTAATACTTTATTTTCGAAAACCTTAAGGCGCTGTTCATCCCTTTGTGTAAGAGGCCGCGTCTCGCATCCATAAAGAACAGTGGGAAGAATAATAATTCTGTAAATTCGAATTTTTAATTTTTTGTATATAAAGGCATGAGCTGAGGAACTGATGTTTAACATTTATTGTACACTGATATAATTGCGTTTAATAAAATCATTACATCCGTATGAAAAAATATGAAAAATCGATTCTACAAAGTAGTACTTTATACTGAAAACGTCAGAAAATGTATGTTCCGTCGAAAACTCGAATTCTAAAATTTGCACGATCTAAATAAGCCCCCTTACTATATAGTCCACATATAGGCAAGTGATGAACCTCCTTGCACAATCGTTGGTCTAATAATAGTTAAGAATTAGTTAAGAATAATAATAGCGCCCTTGACCCCATCAAGGGTTGTAGTGGTATTTATTTTTTAAATATTGGTTAGTAATTTTTGTCCATTATCACTGTTACTTGTTTACAATGCGCTATGCTGAAACATATTTAAAGCCCGTAGAAATGATGCAGGTGGACTATCGAAGGATGATCCTTGTAGCTCTAGGCAAGGAACTGAAGCAGATTGCGAAAGGGCTTATGGAACAAAGATGATATCGGACAAAAGGGCTTATAAGGACGGGAAAGTACCTTTACGAGATCGTTATTGATGCCGTTGCTTAGCCGCAATAGTTGCAGGGTAGAGGACTGTACCCAGATGCGGCATTAGACCCTGCCTGTTGAACCTAAAGTGGATTATTGGGATCCGTAGCGATTGTGGGGTCAGCATCTGGGACCAGATGCCTTTAGCCGATAAATGGCCTTTAATATGCCCTCCCGACTTTGCCAAATGCTCCTCCGCTCCCTCCCTCTTCAAATGGCCAATTTGAATTTTTTTGTTCTATGTTTAATTTACACATGGATATTATCCATCCGCGTAGATGAAGATGTTATTTATCGATATCTAGCAGGGTCCCGGAAGTATTAACTGAGGGGCTTATATCCACTAATCAGATAGAGAAAGTAACTATCAAAAATTGTTGTCTTGAAGGAAATTTTGACTCCAATTAAAGACCGCATTCAAATTTATGTAATCCAGAATTTGCTATTAAAAATAAAAAAGATTTTTTTATGTCTTCATGTCTTCATCGTTTCCCCCACTTCATAATAAAACTTGCATTTTAATATATTGGCGTTAGTGGAAAATTCAACAGACTGTTGAAAGCGCTTTTTGATGACAGATCAAAATGGGAGTGGCTTTATCAGAAGAAATAAAAGTAACATCTGGCTTGTCACAAGGAGAATGTCTCAGTCCAGCGCTCTTCTTATTATTTATTTCAGATATTATAGCTTATTTCCTTGACTACTGGGCTAAGACAAAAACTTTATTGCCAAAGACAAAAACCATGAAGTAACAATGTTGTTCATTGCGATGAAATTATCCTTCTTGACACTCCCTGTGCACATAAGAAATTGAGGATTCTCGAACAATACTGAAAGATCAACGGCTTAACATTAAACTCAGCAAAATAAAAGCACTTGTATTCTACAAGTCTCCCAAAACTAAGACACTAATAATTAGAAATAATATTTTATATCCAATAATCCAATGTGAAAACTGAGATGTTCATATTTATAATTTAATTTATTTACACATTTCTAACTACACCATAATTTATATTCCATCTTAAAGATTTCACTCTGTTGATAGTATGAATATATATTTTTTATTTGTCATTGATTAATATCTGATATAAAAAAAATAAATAAAAATTTATAGAAGTTACTTCCATTGAACTAGTTTATTGATTGAAAGTATATAAATAGAAAGAAAACCATAACATAAATTGTGCTGTACGATTTAAAAAGCGATTTAAAGCAAGCTTAATTGGTAAAAGAATAAATGTTATGAATCACAATACGTAATTAAATTATAATGAATGCCAAATAAAGTATTTGGCATTAATTAAAAATAGAGTAGTTTTAATTAATTCCTGACTGTCGTTATGCTATTTCATAAATTTGGTTTATTAAATTGAAGTTAATTAAAAAAAAATTATCCGGAATGTTTGACTTATTAAACCCAATTTGAACTCATGGAAATTAATGAGAATTTATTATTTTGGGTTAGCTGTTTTTCATTTCACCGTACTAAGGACAGAAAATTTTTTAATATAGATATAAAATTACGTAAATGAACTAAATAGTGCAATAAGTAATAAATAAGATAAAAGATTAAATTCATGAATTTAAACGTTATTAATTAAATTAAAAATTAAACTAAAGTTTACTCGATCAATTTTTCCACCTTGAACCGAAAAGATAAGTAAATAAAATCATAAATCTGAATGAAATTCACCTTTCTTTGTGTAGATGTGGAATGAACGTCTGAAGATTTGCTTTTTAATATTTGATTAAAACATTTTATACTCTGTTTAAAAGACCGACAACTGCTATACATGTCCAAACACAAATGTTCGACACTTGGCAAAGTTCTTAGTGCGATATTCGGAAGGTGTTCTTAGGATCGTGTGAGTCAGGTTTAGTTGCTCTGAGCACGATTATCACAATAAAGAAGTTATGATATAACTCTCAAAGAACTTTACTTTTAATGTGACAAAAGAAAAATCCAAATGGGAGTCTCTAAAGGTGAGAGCAATATTAAGTAGTAGTTGGTGGTTAGTTGGCAAGGAGTTGCAGAGAAGAAAATTTATTTCATTTGCATATCGACCTGAATCAAATCATGAATGTTTCAAAACAGTGTGATTAAATAGATCATGTAATGATAACAAAGATATATGACTAAATGAAGAGTGAATTATAATACATACAATTCTCAGAGGTCAAAGTTATCTACTACTGAATTAAGAAAGAAACAATCTTAACCTATGATGGTTAGACGTAGTTCTTTCAGTGCAAAGGAAGAGACACATAAGCATCGGATGCTAGAAAGAAAAACAGAACAGAAATAAAGGAGGTGATAAAATTAAAGAAGGGTATATAAAAATAAAAGCCTTTTAAAACGAGTTCCTGGGACTGAAGCAAAACAACGATAAGTCTGGTTTGATTAATTTCGTATTAGAATTATAGATATAAAATGAGGCAATTTCCGGAAAAATTAAAAAACATGGCTACGTAAGGGATTGTTTTTTTCAAAAAAAGTAACAAAACATATATCAAATCTATAAGATGCAGTCGTATGTTCCATCGTGTATAAGTTAACTTATATGCATAATTGGTTAGACTATGAACAGTATGTTTTATTTTTGAAAAATACTACAAACTATCATACAGAAGGGCATGAAGTTTTCAAATTATCAATATTACATCGATCATCAAGTATCTCGATTTTTCTTTTTGAGTAATAGATCCATGAGACAATATATTGAATAAAAAAAATTAATAGGTAAGAGAACCTGAGACAAAGAAACCCTCTCAGAAAATAAAGAAATTTAAGAAATGATCTAAAGCCTCAAAAACCGCAAGAGTTCTGGAGAAAAACCGTTTTAGACGAGGCTGTGGTCGAGCAAACATAAACGAACTGGTTTCGGTATATTTGAATCAACTAACCGACACCAATGGAATATTCGAAGATATTCTCCCTGGTTACTGTCAGAGCCTGCGAAGTTGGAACTAGAACAACTTCATTGGCCTTAATAATAACAGTAACAGGTCTAGTAGTAACAGGTAATAATAGTAACAGTTATAACTAGAAGTAGTTAAAACTGAAATATAAGGTTTGGGAGAAGTTAGGAAAATATTTGATTTGACTTGAAAAAAATTTAATATAACTTGGAAATACTAAAATTGCACTATTAAGTTCCCTTTTTTTTGTTTTATGAATTTATTTTTTCTTTTATCAGATTCTTGTTGGAATATTGTCTGAATTGATCCATAAAGACGTCATAAAACTCATTCCTATTTTGCATATTTTTTAATCTTTAAGTAAATGCTTCTATATTTATATATTTTTGTATATACAGATTTTATTTTATAATTCTGAAAATCGCTTATAGTTTTGATTCGCTTTTCCTCAGATTCCCTAGAATGGTGCAATTAAACCTTGTAAATCATCATCACCATTGTATGATGAAATTAAAACAATTTTGATATTATGAATAAAAGAAAATGAAATTGAAAAAATTCGTTGGTATAAATTATTTTAACAATATATAAAATATATAGTAAGAAGAATTATCTCACCCTTAAAAAAAATTTTTTTTCTAAAAACGTTTTTCGAAAATAAATTAATATTAACTAAACATTTGAATTTTAAAAATAGGTCTATAGTAAAATAAATTTTATTTTCGTATTTATTAGCACCATTTCATTAATTTTCTATTGCTTAGCAAACTATGCACCATAAAAAAATTGAATGAATTAGAGAAGTGGGTATGAAAATGTATTTGAAAATGAAAATCAAGCTTAAAATCTTTATATTCATTTTTATATTATTATGTAAACCAGGATAACATGTTTCATTCTAGTTTATACAAGACGTACACAATTGGTCATTCGTTAATCATAAATAAAACATAACAAAAACTATGAAATATAACACATAAATTCGAGAGAATAAATTCTTATTATATAGGGAATTAGTATTATATTGGTGGATTATCTTATAAATACATTTTAGATAATGTTTTTTAATTCTTAAACTTTTTAAAAATATATTTATTGTTATTCTATAGGAAACTATATTTTCCCTTCATTAAATATTTGGGTTTTTATTTTTTTCATCAAATATTTTAAATGGTTTCTTTATTCTTATCAAGTTGAGGAGCCATTATATCAAAGAGAAATAAATTTATTTTTGGAAAGAATTGATCATAAGTTTTATTGAAATTTGTGATGACTTGTTACACTTTTTGGGGAAAATTAAAATTTTGAAATAATCTTTATAATTTTCAGATGCATGATTGTAATTTTTCAAAAAAAAAATGTTATTTTCATGAAATGGTCACATTAAACGTTACTCAATTATTTGCAGTTGGTTAACTTTATTCAGTATTATTGATTGTTGGACTAAAATGTTTTTTTTGTTTTTTTCTTGTTAGTTAAAGAGAGTATATGTAACTGTTTGAAATTATAAACTATAAACTATAAATATAATTGAAAATTTCTAAAAACAAAGTTTATCTATTAAATATCAATCACTATGTAATCATTCATGACACACATCTCACATCAATTATAAAAAAAATTGGCCTATCAACTAGCAACTGCAGTACAAAACATCTCAACATCTTCTACATTTACGTCAACATTTCTTTTTCGTTCGAACGATGTGCGAATTAGCAAAACGTTATTTTTCTTATTATAATTTTATACGATTCGGAAGCAATGCGGACTTCTTAATAATAAGTGAATCGTGCATTACCATTCCATCGCGAGTATTCCAGCTTGGAATTGTACGAATTTCTCCAGTTGCCACTTTCATTGATACATGAGAAGTACTGGAGAGAGCGGATCTTTCTGTCTTAATTCACATTGAAGTTGGAAATCACCCGGCAGTTCTAAATTTCACTTCAATCCAAGTTTTATACCAGTTAGTCTTACAGATTCCTTTGCGAAACCTTTTCTTCTAAGCTAAATATTTTCTTTGTGTTATCAATTGTAAGCTATAAATTCATGAAAAATTTCAAAGACGTAAGCTGTGTGCCTGTCTAGTATGAAACCCAATTCTTACTCTGTTATGATAAAATAATATTGAATACAAATATTTTGTATTACAGTGGGTAATTCTTCTCATTAAATTTAACTTCTTTGCATGAGATACTCAAATATTAATTCATTAATAATAAGTTACTTTGCAATAATAACATCATTAATATTAAAATTATTGACTTTTGATATAATACTCCTTAATTATATAAGAAAAAGAAACTTTTTCAAAATGTAATATAAAAAATAAAAACCTTGAATATTTAATTCAGGTAATACAAATAATCGATCTCTTCACTTCATTAGATATCGCCAATTTATAATAAATACATTTTTAAAAAGTTGAAGAATTATAAAAAAAATATTTTTTATAATTCTTCAACTTAAATGTGTTCGTACGAGAATCCAATGGAATTGTTGAAATTTTTTAAAATTATAAATAATTATTCATATTATAATTATTTTTAGAAAAAATGTAGGATATTTTATCGACCATTATATTGTATAATGAAGTAACGTAATAAATATTTATTTATGTTTTATATTTCATAGTTCTATAAATGATAAAGGAATGGTCAATCGTGTTCATTCACTAGGATACACTAGATTTAAGCACCTTACCACGGCTTACATGAACGTATATAAGTAATTATAAGATTGGTTATGATAACCAAATACATTTTTATATCCACTTCTCTGATTCAATCGATTTTTTTTTATTGTTCAGCTTCCAATCTATTTCCTAATGCAATAAATTAATATGCATTGGCTGATGTTGGAACGGGTCGGAACACGGCGTGCATAGCAAGTAGACTCGAAAATCGCCACAGCCAACCGGACCCCATTTCATAAGGCCCTACCTCATTTCTTGACACGTGATAGTTTTTTCAATGCATGAAAATAGTTTAAATTCCTTAAATTTTAGAATATTTTAACAGTTTGCATATTTAAAGTGACCATGAATCAGGCAATATAGAAAATCTGAATATATAATAGGAGATAAAATAATAAGTGATCATCGTTGAATCCTATTGGGTTATAAACAACAAAAATCTATTTTTTAATTAAGAAAAAAAAATGAAGAATTACCAAAACAAAGCTGTGAATTTATCTTCTTAATCTTAGCACGTACCAAAGGTTAGACAAGGCTTCAGACTATAGATTTTTAGTCAAATGTCGACAAATATTCAGTTCAAAGAAGAGCTTTCTTAAAAACGTTTTTATACGATTGTAGTTGGTTACTATACAGAAAAAGTCTTATTAATGATGAGTAGATAAACGAAGGTAAATTTTATAGTAAACATATTTGTATCGCATTAATATAAAATTTACAATATTTAATATATTGTTATGGGATGCCCTCTTATACAATATAATTTTTCTCATAATGTTTATACTTTATAAACTTCTCTATTTTACATTTTGGTAAAACCAACTGAAGGAGAAAAAAAACATTATTGAATTAAAAAAAAAATACAAAACATTGGATAAAATAAAATACATATCATTGGATAGCATAAAATACATTAATTTATGTTTACGAGCATCTTTTAGCCTATTAACAATTGTGTCAATACGCTTTTTGTTATGTTATAATACAATTATAACAAAACATATGTACAATGAAGGGGATATGTTCGAAACCAAAATAAATAGCAAAAACATCGAAAAAAAATGTTTTGTTTTTTATTCACTGAATGCGAATAAGATAGTTAACGATCATGGTGCCGGTTCGAATCCGGCCTGGGGCGTTGGCTTTTTTCATTGAGTGGCGGTCCCACAAAATGAAAAACTTTGACCCCCAACCATGGTTAGGCAGTATAGGATTCCAATGGGAGTCTTGGCCGAAAAAAAAAAAAAGAAATTAAAATAATAAACTTTACACAAATGATTTAAAAAAAAAAACTAATATGCAACAAAGATTTATAAATAATGCCATGGAAAATATTACTTTTGGATTTATTCTAAAGCAAAAAAATATTGTCAACCAGTTAATCGCTGTATCATCGGAAAAAAGTGCTGTATAAACTTTTTTAAATCTTGGGTAGTCATTTAAGAAAAGATTAAATAAAATGGGACTTAGACAGGAGCCACAGATATCAGTCCGTTTGTGGCAATCCCAAAAGCCGACACAAATCCACGTTTTCACCCGAGGGTGAAGACCTGTTGTACCAAGTGGCTAAGGGTGTTTGTTTTAGACAGTAATTGGAGCTGTTTGCTGGTGTCGAGCAAGTAGCTGTCAGCAGTCATGCAGTAAACTGGTGCAAATGAGTCAACCCTGGAACATCCATCACTCGAGTATGTTGGAGCCACCCTCCGATGGAGAATTTTCCGCTAGATCTAGGCGGGGAGAGGCGGATGGTAAATAGGGCTCGGTGGCCAGATGCCACCCCCAGGGACCAGACGTGAGTAACCGATGTAAATCAGACCCTCCCCGCTTCCAACCCCACAAATGAGTCTTAAACGCATCCGTCACATAATAGCTGTTTGACATACTCGTTATGTCAATGATGCTGTTTAATCTCGGCCAGAAGTTCTTCTCTTCTGACTTTATTGTTCTCAGTACGCGGGTCCCATATGGACGAGTGGAGCCATGGGATTTCCGAGATATGTGTTAGCCATATGTTTTGTTATAAGGGAATTTTTAGATACCTTAGTGCTTTTATAGGGATTTTTTCAAAGCATATAAACCTATAAAAGTTTCACCAAATTAAGGAATCCCCAAATCTATTTTATCTATAATACATTAGAACTCTGTTGACCCAGAATAAAATGACCAGATCCTCGTAATGTAGAACGCGAAATTACAAATTTGTGATATGATCAGTAAATAAAAATTTTTTGAAAATTAAACTATTAATATCGGTATTTAGATGAATGTAAACATCTACATTTGTATTTATTTTGAATTTTTTAAATTATTTATTTATTAAAGATTTTATACCATAAACTCTCAAGAAGTTTTCTTCAGACTTCCGCCTGACCACTGGCCACGACTATCTGCAGAATCATCTCCACAGGATAGGCCCTGGCTGTGCATTCTAAATGTGTACTGTGTGACCAAGAGAGAATGGATGAAGACCACCTTGACACATGTTTCTCTTACTGAATTGAGAAATAAAACATTTGCCAATGAGCATTTGAAAAATTGAATTTATATTGGGCAGGAGGATGTCGAATAGTTAAATGACCCACGACTTATAAAAAGAAATATATCAGAAACAATTTTAGGGGCTTGTTTCTTGCACTCTGGTTCTCATAGTAATGGTTTGCCACTGGATGTATTAGTAATATGTCGGCAAGAAATGTCTATTCGGAATCTTTTACGAAATTTGAAACCATTTGCTTAAAAACACGACAAAAAAAAAGTTTTCTTGACTATCCATGTTTTGGATTCAATAAATTTTTGTTTACTGAATTACTACTTACAATCTCAAACCAAGTACTGGTTAAAGTTCTATCAAACTAATTATATAACATAATTATACAAATACAACAAGATTATGTCAGATATAATCATTTTAATAAGTTAAATATGAGGTTTGATTTATTCTGGTAATGAATATGGTTAGTTTGACATTAATTATTTGATTATCCCTTTGAAAAAACATGAAGATGGCTTTACAAGTACCGAAACGTAAAAAAATATATGTTAAATAGATTTTAATTAATAATGTAGAGTGAGAATAATTATCCTTCTTTAATTTCAAAATGATTATTAATCACAAAATTACGGCGCCAAGATCTTCAGGTATATTTTCATAGTTACCTTCCGACAAAATTATTAAAATAAAGCAATTAGTATCCATGCTGTCTCAACTTTATTATATCATCAACAGCCCAGCGTTTCGGCCAATTCGGCCATCCTCAACAACAATCTTAAATATAAATTTACAAAGTTACATTGTAATTAATTACAAAAAGTTTTCAAGTTTATATGATAGTTGATAGTGTTAAGTTGATCTAAAATTAAAAGTTTTAAAAATTAATGAATTTGTGACAAAATAGGGTAATTTGAATTGTAATTGATGACCTGGACAGAATACAAAACGCTTTTAAATAATTGGATGTGATGTGTAAATTTAGATTTACGTTTTTCCTTAAACAATGGATACCATTCTTAAGGAATCGAAAAGATTATATTTAATAAATGATTTTGTTACAATGGGATATCACCTTAATAGACCAAAATAAAATTCTAATGGTAAAAATTGTTGTTTAAAATATAAAAAAAATATCTGGACATATAGAGTTGAGCTTTGGGGCTCCACTAAACCATCAAAATCCAATCCTTACAGTCCAAAATCCTTCGTAAAATCCTTAATGCTCCTTACTTTGTCACAAATCAAGTCATCCATCAGGAC
>NW_027115109.1:1462504-1463554 GCF_000696795.3 Halyomorpha halys
TAAAATTAAAAACGCAGAGTCTAACTTTGTCCCTATCGTTACATGAACTCAAAGAAATAAATATTAAAAATTAAATTAGTTTAATATTTTTAGCCTGAATTTATTTCTTGATTTCGTTTTATTTATTAAAACCCCCCTCCCACCCAAAAAACAATAATGATGCGTACGTCTGATCTGAGTAATTCACCTTTCTTTTCTCTTTCATAACTACATATTTCGATAGATTTGATAAATGATTCGGTTGAATTTTTCTGTAGTAGTAATAGAGAAGAGACCTATCAATGAAACGGATGATATGATGAATGAGAATCATTACGTTTTACTACTATTTCTAGTAGCAGCGATCTATTAAAGGATAACAATTCAGTACGGCCTGTGAACGCTGGCTATAGATATATATAAAGGCGAGTGTTGTATAACATTCAGAAGGCGGGGTTCAATACATCAAAATAAATATTCTCAAAGGATAATAGCCATCAGAGCCGGGGGCAGTTAAAGCAATAAAAAATAAAACAGAGGAGGCCGCCTCCAGCTTCCAATCTAGTAGAATATGCATTTAAAGTGTTTAACGTATGAATAAAGGGCTCGAGTAATTAACGTTGGCCGAAGGGGAAAAAAAAATATATTAGAAAATGAGGCTGGGAGAGGGAAGATATGATTTAGGTGGGTGGGGGCTTGGCAAAAAAATGATTGCCGGCTCCTCCTCAAGCCAGATTAGAAGAGGATCCATCTGCTTCGGGATCCGAGCACCAGGTAATTTCGGAACGGTAGCTTCATTAACTCCCTTCCATCACCGATAGATGCCTCTGCCGCTCCAATGCTTCCTCAATCATGTTCAACAATCAACATTTATTCCGGCTATCGTATTTCACGAGTACCAAAACCGAATAGTCAACCTTGCTGTGTGTAGATGTACATATATATAATGATAAAAGCTTTATTTTCATTATTTACAGAATTGGTTTTGGTTTATAACCATAAACAATTCTAAAAATTCTACCACTTCATAAATTACATTTTTTATATTAATTTAAAATAAAATAATGATTT
>NW_027115109.1:1464160-1504715 GCF_000696795.3 Halyomorpha halys
GTTTGTCGAGATGTAGTCCTAAGTAACGGATCTGTTCGACAGGAATAAGTGGGGTATTCATTTATAATTCAATAAAATATTTTCTTTGCTATGTTTGAACACTTAATTATATATTATAATTTATTATATATTCTTTATTACTTTATCCCATAGATTCCTATTCCTAGCCTCAGTAGCCCAACAGTCTCCCACTCTTTGCACTATCTCATCTCGCCATCTTGTAATTGTTCTTCCACTCCATCCCTTGGTATCCACTCTGAAACTTCTCGTATCAAGTCTGGCAACATGGCTCCTTTTGGTAGACTGTTGACTTTAATTCTAGATTGTATTCTTCTGTTACTGATGCAGTATTTTAAGATAACTCTCATCTTGTCTGAGATCTATTTATCATTTTCGGGTATACACGTGTTTGCAATGCCTCCGGCTTTAGCCCTGGAGGTAGTTAACTTTTAAAATATGTTTCATGCTCCTGTATTTCTTCCATATCATATTTATCTATCTATTTATTAAATCTTTTCTATCTTTAAATAAGTTGGACTTTCCTAAAAAAACACATTGCTCGACAAAACTCCTGATTATTGACTTTGAACTCTCCTTTTTGTGAATTTTTTTTTTTTTCGACATCAATATAACTAAAATAACTATATCGTGTGAAAACCTCAAATTCGATAATTTTTGTCAACTTATAGTTATATCTATTCCTTTTCCAATAAAATCTTGAAATTGGACACATAATTCAGTGTGATGGAATGGTATTGGAGGATTGTTTCTATGTTTTGACAAACTTCCCTGCGTATCAAGTGAACCGATATATCCTATACATGCCTAAACTAAGCAATATTAACCAAAATCAGTAGTTTAAATTTCTGTCTGTTCCCTCACTTTTGGATCTTAAATTTCTTTTTATATTTATTTATTTTTTAAAAATTTATTTATTCAGTCGAGTATTTCTTTTAACACAACTTTTTATTATATTTTCCTTTAAATCTATGTATTAGTTTTGTTTTGGTGAAATGTATTTATTTGTTTGTTGTACTGTAAACTGATCTACTGCTGTGACTATTATTTCACTGGTTTGATCTCACATTGCTGTCTAATAGTGAATTTGTTTAGCGTGTCACTGGAGAGGATCTGAGAGGGGGAATTAGGGAGAGTGAATTTGCAGATCAAATGAAATAAAAAATTTGAAATGGAAGGGACAATAAACGGAAAGAAAAAAAGGAATAAATTGAAATATTTGTATTTAGTGTGTAGACTGAAATTGATTGTAATAGAAAACTGTGGGGAAAAAAAATGTTTTCTTTATTTTTTATTATATCATATAAATATATGTAATTTATGTACGTCCGATCACGGATTGATTAGTATGCTGTGTAATGTAGCAACCCGATGTATTTGGGCAGCATGGATGAAGAAATTATTTCTCTCTCCCTCTTAACACAAAACATTTTACTTAGAGTTGGAATACTATCGTCACAATAAGATGTATAGCTTTTTGTTTTGTTTCTTTTTATATTATTAAATATGAAGTGACGTTTTTGTTTTATTCTGACAAATGTAGATAGCCCAGCTTGGGTTTATTGTTTGTTATTAGTTTATATAAATGATCTTTAACCAACCATTTTTGTAAAATAACTACAATTGATTATTTATTTTATGTATTTTCCAGGCTGACTCTATTTGTAAAGGGGTTGTCCCATATACATAAATAAATTATTATTGTTACATAATTCAGTAGACACTTAAATAAAACTGGAGATAGCGGACAACCAATATCCTACTTCTTTCGTATAAAGACGTTAATATAAGCTGTACAGAGAATTCATGATTGCTCAATACGTATATAGATATGTTACTAGAAATGGCAAATTCGATCCTTTTGAATGAACCGATTCACAAAAATTCACTCCTTGTGGGGGGACTTTCAAAGAGGAATTTCTGTGTAGTTTTAATATAAAAATATGATGTGTAAATTGAACCCACATCTGTAATAAACCAACATTTTTGTGAGATTGTTTATTATCGATAATTCGTTTTTCAAGTATTACTCCAATTAACAGTTTTAATTACTCCAATTAATTAATAAAGTTACTCCATGCCACTATCAGATATAGATATAGCTTTGGATTTTCATTGTGAAATGAAAAAAAAAATCGAGATTGTCTATGAAATAAAAAAGATAAGAAAATATTGGATGGTTTCTTATTCTGGGTTCAATTGTTCAATACTCAATTAAGTCTTACAAAATATATCATATCATATATTCTTTTCAAATATATCATTTGGACTCGTTACATTCTAAAGTGAAAGGGACTGAGTTTATAGTTGTTCCAGTAAGGTTTGACGCAGATATGCACTCCAATGGAGGGAAGCTTAGGTTTTATATTGCGGCCACGTCAACATTCGTTTTATCACCTTTTAGAAATATTTACGGCACTCAAAACGTGCCTTTTTGAAAGTAACCTTATCGACTGTTAAATGTACATTATATTTGAAAAAAACTTTCAGATATCTTCGGTGCATCTAGGGTTCTGTTAAATTTTAACGTGGATTTTTTTGTCTTTTCGGCAATGTGACGTAAGAAAATATAAAATGAACTTTTGACATATAACAAAATTAGAAATTCGATATCAGGAATTCCCAACTCACAGGAGTCTGGTGACCACTGAACCAGACACCATCCTTCCTCTCTCTTCCCCCTTCACTTCTTGTGTCCAAGATGACTTGGACAAAAATCCTCTCTGAAAATTAGATCGCTTAAAAGTGCATTCTGAGGCACTTTTAATTTTTCATTTACCAGTTAAAAACTCTCAGCTGGAAAACATCTAGAAAGGGAAACAATAAATCATGTTTAGTAATGATTTCTCACGCAAACCTCCAGCGGCCCACCTTTGGTCCGTGGACCACTAGGTAGGGAATCATTGATATAGATTGAAGATGACTATTGAGCTTATTGTTTCTTTAAGATGTAATATCCTTAAGCACTCTTATAGGATGCAGATAAGTAGTTTCTACGTCGCGGGCGTGTCAACAATCGTTTTATCTCTTCATCGAAACATCCACCAAACTGGATATTTCCCTTTTTGAAAGTAAGCTGCATGCACAACAGAGTTAGATCAAACTATCGTATCTTATATTCTGTTGAAAATTTCCTCATGGTCTAATTGAATTCTAGATTAAAGAGGAATGAACTGAGAACTGTTATTTCTTTGAGATTTATCACCTGTACGCACTCCAACGGAATTGAATCTCTCGATTCTTTTATAATTTACTTTTCCCAAAACCATTCTTCTATAAGATTGAAATATTCCGTCTTAAGTCATCGTTTAGACCTTCGTTATTCTGGCCAACTACTAAACTGGTTCAAAAGATCCTAGCTCGTGCGCCTTACTTCTGGCACTCCCTCCTGACCTCCAGACGCAACTCTACTATTTTCTATATTCATATTTTTAACATCCAAATATATAGAAGAAAGGGAAAAAGAATAAACTAAGTTAATCTACTTTTTGGCGCCCTAATATTGATCATTCTTTTACTTTCCGATCATTACGTCTAAGGGGGTATGCATTGAGTAATAGATATAAGATTCTGAGAAATGAATTATTCCAAAGTAGATAGTATTTCGATGAATGAAGAGGACGAGTACAAACTACATTCAGTAATGAAAACAAGAGTTTGCCGAGGGACAGAGAAGGGAGAGATTCCGTAGTCATGGAAACACCAGCCGCCATTCGACTCGACCCCTAACCGTGCTCTTTCCCTCCGCTCCAGGATGTATTATTTGTGAGACATTATCGATTTGTTGGACCAGGAAAAAATTTATTCCAACGGGAAAAGGTAACACCTATCTAGTCAGGAACCCTATAAAAGGGTATTTGAACCCTATAAAATCGATATGAAGTGTTTATATTTTCAATCATTATAGGTTAAAAAAATAATTTAAAAAAAACATAAGAATTATAGATTGTTAGATGAAATGATTCGTATTGACATTATAGCAGGACAGATTGAGAAATAATCTTTAAAAGCCTCATGATCAAATTTACCATACAATTGAAACAAAAAAAAAAAAAAAAAAAAGGAATTTCATTGAAAAAGATTAACCTGCGTAAAAATACTCTAGAAAAACTATCGATTAGGGGTTCATCTACAAAATCGTTATATTTAATACGTTAACAGATTAACAAAGTAAATAAAAAGTTTAATGGTTGAGCAAACAACAAAAACTATTTCAAACGAATAGCAATGCATTTGAAGTGACCCTATCTAAAAAAAGTTTGTGGTGGAAAGACCCGCGAAATTTCAAAATCGGTACAAAAAGACTAATACGTACTTATTTTGTTTTTGGTATCTGATTTTTTTTTTTACCTTTTAAACTTAATATCTCTTTTTCAGTAAACTTATAGTATAAGTTATTCAAAAATATGGATATTACTTTGGAAAGTTGATGAAATAAACCTTGTGAATGGTATCTCTAAAATTCATTGCGTGAGTAATTCTGAAAATTATTCATTTCAACTTTGCTTTGTTTGCTATGATCGTCTAGCGAAGCTATATTTTTATTGAAAGAAGATAGTTCTCCGTATGAAGTGGATTGCAGGAAAAGAGTCCGGGTGGGGGTCAATAAATGTATCAAAATAGTAAAAGAAAACTATTTATTGTTAAACAAAGTTTCGATTTACTTTGCAGAGCATCATCAGGGCTAAATAAGATACAAACATTGTAGAATTGACAAAATATTAAAATAAAAAACATTTCTAAACAATTGTTTATAAAGTGTATAAAAAAAAAAGATGATAATAATATAAGGAAGTATGCATGTAGGTGGAATGGAAATAAGTTATTAATAAATTTATATCTGTATTTAGAGCTTTTATTACACCTGGTTATATTTATTAGTAATTTGTTTCCAACTGTACATTATAATACATTCAGTAAATTTGATCTCAGTAATAATGGAGTGATACAGGCGTGTAGAGAACTACGTATTGGTATCACTCTAATGACGTTTTCACACTAGCAGGTCTCGTGTCATTCTTATTTTTAGGCACCTCGGAGGATTATCAGGAATGGAAGAGGATGCAAGTTTGGAAACTAGTGGATTTGGGCGGTTAGGGAGTTTATAATGGAAGGAATGAAATCTGGTTTGGGTTAGATCGGTTACATATGGTCTTTTTGTATGATTTTATTGGTGACAAAGTAAGGAGAATTGAGGATTTTGGATTGTAAGGATTGAATACGAGAGGAATTCGAAAGTTTAGTGGATCCCCAAAGCTCAACTCCGTACGAAAATGTCTTTTATTTTAATGTTTTGTCAATTCTGTAATGTTTGTATCTTGATTTTTTCATTTAGCCTTGCTAAGTGAGGCAAAAAGTTGGCTAACAATAAATAGTTTTCTTTTACTATTTTGATACCTTTATTGACCGCCTCCCAGACCATGTTCCTACAACGAGACTAAATTTTCTTATATCTTACATAAAATTAAGATTAGGAAATAATTTAGAATTCGGTTTAAATAGATTCATACTAATCCATCACAAACACTACAGACGCACATAACATCCATTGAAGAATGGATACACATACAAGACTGAAACGACAAGAAACTGCTCGTAGATTCCGATTGCTACAACACCTACTTGACAAACGCTCTTAACTTCCCATTCACTACAAAAAATTAGTATACACTACGATAATCAGACCAATTTGGACATACTGAATTGAGCTCTGGTGCTATACCAAACTATTCAATTCCTCCCACATCCAATCCTTAGGCTCCTTATTACTTTACAAATAAACTCATCCACAAAGACCTTAACATCCCATTCGTTGCAGATGAGACCCAAAACAGATATGCGTCTTTTCATTCTAAACTCCTTACCCATCCTAACCCATTAATTCTTAATCTTTCATCCTTAACAATCCCTGATAATCCTCTGAGGTGTCTGAAAAGAAGATGGCCACTGGGGCTTCTAATTTAAATTAATGCTTGAAGCACCACCAATGGGTGGTTCCTTCACAAGACTTTCAAGTGTATATGAAACATACAACATATTTACTTATTGAATTTATTATTTGTACCGTTGTAAAACACATTAAATAAATACATAAAAAAATAGGTTCAGTGGTGAAAATCATTTATAAATTATTCATCGATTTTACTTACAGGGCAGTTGAAAATTTTACCACCCTTACCACTCCTCCCCGTTCCGATCTATCATCTACCACCCTCCTCTCACGATTAGGAAACGAAATCTCTGCTTAAGCTTACTCTGAAGTTGCCGCCACGTGCTGAGAGTTCCCTGATAAAAAGAGCCAGTATCAAATGAAAGCTCAGTTCCTAACTGGCGTTTGCGGGGGTCTTGCGGGAACGGCTATTCAGAAAAAGTGTGACGTGTCCGTAGCTCGTCACGGAGAAAGAATCGTGGCCAAATAATTAAATACTTTTTGTAACTTTTTATCTCTCCTCTTTCGCTTCGGTTTGGGCTCCTTGCTATTCTACTAATTTTTGAAAACGGATAGTTCTGGGTGGCACAAATATTCTATTTGAATTTTTCAAAAAATACCGAATTTCAAAATAATGTTAAATATTATAGTGGATTCGTGATTTCAATAGAGAGCCTAAGATATAGAAAGGATAAAAATTTTTTTTCAAAAAGGATCAAAAATATTTTTGATTTTTTCCTCCTTTAGTACATATAAGACATTTTAAAATTATTAACAAATATCTGAAAGAAAGTATTCTTTCTTAAAATTAAAAATAAACCATAATTGTTTCATATTAAACTACATCTTCTTCAATTAATTCATACTTAAAATGCAGCAATTAGTTTGTGTTATACTATTATAACAATCGACAACTTATAAAAACGTTCTGGGTCATTTAACTCAATAGAAAACTCATGACGAAGATTCACTAGTGAATCACTTGACCGCTCTCTAAGAAATCACTCTCAGTGAAAAACTTTTCATTTATATTCTCTACATAAATAAATGTATAAAGTGAGACTTGAAATAAATTTAAAATTGTTGAAAAAAAAAATCATTATTGTAGATGGAATTGAGTTAACCGTAGATGAAATCAAAGAGAAAATGGTCGAAGGAGCCGTTAGCAAACACACAGTAAGGTTGTAACTGCGGTGCCAGAATTTTCGTATAAGATGTTGGACTTCGTCAGGGCTAAGGAAATCGAGAATAAATTAAAATTAATGAAAATAAATATAGTAGGAATTGGTTGGGGGGGATATTATATATGGAAGTACACGAAAATATAAAAACAATCTATGTATGAACTCAATATGAATAATGTTATAGTCAGAAATGACAGGAGTGTAACAGGTCGTTGTAATAATTTGGTTTTTAAGGGGTTTTAGCAAAATTTAAATTTTTTAACCATTTCTACAGTTGAAAAAAAAAGTTCCCAGAACATTTAATAAAAAAATTACGATTTAGGCACAGAAAAAAAATTTATTATACCGACTCTTTCGTCTTTTTACTTTTCTCATATCTGCAGTGAATTTTGAAAATTAACAATTATGACTTTATTTTGTATTAAAAGCAACATTGTATTGACAAATCCTGATTGTTTTAGGACAAAATGTAAGAACGGTGTATGTTTTAAATGTTGATAACCCTATGAGCAAAACAGATATAATGTATAATTTAGTTCACAACTGAAAAGTCATTTTAATGTATGGTTCTTTTCTGACTACCCCCCTCCCAACTATCTCCTCATTAATATAATTATTAAAATGTTTTCCGAACAATTACAACCGAATAAATTTTATATTCATAGGTCTTTCATAGGGGATGACTTTTTTTGTTTCTTGAAACTTCATGCCAGAAGGACTTCCGAAGTTTTGTAGGTAATTTGCGGGTATGTTTTTGGAATTGTATTAAGTAACGATATTATGTCAGGTGTACTTTCTTGGCTAGGGTAGTAGTGTAGCGGCTTCTTTGAGATACAAAGCCTTCGTGATCTATGGAGGCGTAAACTTTTCTCATCTAGCCTAGAGTTTAATTCCTCTTATTTGTCCCACCGCCTTCAACTTCTCCCAGCACCGCTGTAAAATGCCACTTCAACCGTGTCAAGCAATTTATTACATGGCGATGAATCATAATTACATTACAATGTTCACTGAATTATTTTGAGTAATTGGAGGCAGTGAAGTCGCGATTTTCAGTACTGGTCATTGCTGATAAGGTAAACGACAAAACCGAACGTTCGATTCGTAAGAAAACGATGAAAAATAACCCTTTGGGGGGACAACGTAAGTCTTGCACATCACTCAGTTTTCAGATTAAAATATGAGAAAAATATCAAGAGGAACGATAAATAAATCAATCTGTTTTACGTCGGAAGAGAACGTCAAAAGTGTATTTACGACAGACTAGACACTTCTCTAATCCATTGAAAAATATGTAGAATCAACCAAGCAAAGGTATACATGCATTGTTCAATGACATAGGAAAGCTTGATAAGATAATAATTAAATCGGAAAACTGAGAAAATTAGAAAAATTCACATTGTATTGAAGCGTCGAATAATAAATATCTCAGCAATAATAAGACAGTGGTGTGATTTCGTAATTTATCATTAGTAATTTCGAAAGCATTTCTTTATCCTTTCTTTCATTTTATAATCATTATTTTTTTATTTATTTTTTTTTTTTATAAAAATAGATCACAATAAAAAAAAAAACACAAACACCAGTGAGTCTCATGATGTGAGCAGTAGTAAGGATGGGTTATGAAACATGCACAAATCAACCTGCTATGCATATTGGGTATTGTTTCAGAATTTACTACTCTGTTGAAAATTATAAGAATTTTTCTTTTTGTAAATATGTGTTTTTCAATCTCCAAAAATAATTATAGACCAAATTCCAGGTATATATAACGACTGATCGTTCAACATACCGAGTATAATACTCCAGACGACCCTTCACAAAAGGACAAAATAATTAATAAAGCACCCTTCTGGAAAGAGGGAAGCAAAGGGCAGTACGTCGTTCCACGACGGACACCTCAATAATGGATACTACATTATACCAGATGCCGACAGGGCAATGGTGAGAAAAACGTCTTCCAAATGGAATCACATACCAAAGGCAATTTAGGATCTCAAGGGTCCGGATAATATTAAGGAAGCAGTCACGGACTAGGGTCAGGTTAGTAATCTTCAATACGGAAGCTAACTCTATGCAGTAATGTGAAGTGTTATGAGTGGTTCTGTTGGTCGATTACGTAAGGGAACCATAAGACACGAGTGTAAGGATACTCTTCTTAAATTATGAGAAAAATATAGTCATAGCTGAACTCTTTGTAATCATATATTGATCCATGATGATCGGTTCTCTTGACTTATTACAGAATGACATGAGGCTATTCAAATCATAAATTTTAATGGTTCTCTTATGGGCCGATCTTCAAAGAGTCAGAAGGTCTTCGTATTCGGAATATGTAGATTGATGATCAACAATCAACATGTAATCTAATAAATGGATAATGGAGTATGAACATAAGTACTATATGTATACAACTCATATGTCTTGAGTGTAGTGTGTGATAAAGTAGTACAATTTCTTGGCTAAACATTATAATATTTTTTTTTAATATATAACTTTATAAAAGTACTCAAAAAATAAATGAGAAAAGCAGAAATTAATAAAAAAAAATTGAATAACTTTATTATTGATTTTATGGAAGCCAAAAGACATTTTTTTTTTTAAATTTTAGTTTCTTTATTCCCATAATGGAATTTAATCATTAAATTAAATTAGTAATTTAAATTATTATTATAAACAACTTATTTATTTTTGTAACTTTTTTTAGTGGGATTCATTTTTAAATTATTAATTATCAATTAGGATAATTGAGGATAAATATTTTCAGGACCTCATTTAATACACATTGTAAAAAATAAAAATATATAAGAATAATTTTTTTTAATTAATTTTATTTTCATATGTTTTAGAGATGTTCAGGCATTTTTAAACTTTAACCATTTTCAATTTTTTAATTTTTTTCCTTACTTATTCAGCCCAGTCATCTTATTGAAATTCTTTGGTATTATAAATAGGTAAAACTCTATGGAAGTATTAGTAGACATTTTTCCTTGGGGATTTTTAGCATTTAGATTTTCAATTTTATTTCTGTTTTATCAATGTTATATCGCTCTCACAAAGAAAGTTCAAAAAGAGACTAAATTTTTATTAAAATTACCGATTATAGGCATGCATAAGTAGCATTTAAAAATTGCATTAAAATCTCCTACTATGATGCTCTGTATGTAAATAAATGCAAATATGTATGTTATTTTTTTTTTTTTTGTTATCGAATTCATTTAATGTACTCATTTAAGGGTATCTTATGAGAACTGATTAGGATAAGACTGAGTAATAGATAGATTAGAGATGTGATGCTGTAAAGTGGTGGCATCTGTAAGAAAGTGTGGGGACTGTGGAAGTGGTCTCAAGGTTGCCCCAGCCCCTCCTCGATGCACCTACTTCTCCACATCACAATTATTGCACTTGAATATTTTTAATATTTTGTGAGTCATATATATATTTTTAAAATTAAAATTATAATAATACAGCTTAGAAAATTTGTTAAAGTTATAACTAAATACATCAATAGACTGTTCAAATCTAGACTTGTAGATATATCACAGAGATATATGACACCATCTAGTTGTGTCAAATATAGATTCATATTTTAATATTAGTTGAAAGAATCTAAATATATCAGAAACTTTTATCTGGTATATGGTATGTTTTTTTATTTTTATATTTTTTGGTATGTATTTTTTATTATGCCCTCCGATTTAAAAACGAGAATCAATTAAATAAAAGATACAGATCTTTTATTTAATTTATCACTATGATCCAGAACACTAAATCAAAGAACATTATTTTTAGTCATTGAGGAAACCTTGAATTGTCAAACATTGTAAATACATTTTAAAAAAAGACATGATATAAAAATGTTTCTTTCATTATTCAAATAGTCAATACACAAAATTATTTTAAGAGAAAAAAAGATAGCAATAATTACTCATATACTCATCTATTTCATGAAATTGCATTATTAATTTAAAATGAGAAAAAAAAATTTTAATTTATTTTATTACATTGAAAACTCAATTTTATATCTATGTAAATAAGTATCAAATTTCAAATATTTGAATAGATACATAAATTTAAAAACAAACATTCTTACGGACACAATGCCTAAATCAGATAATTTAGAAAAAAAAACTTTATTATTGATTTACCAAATTTTTCAGATCAATCAATACAATATTTTTTCTTTAAATCCGTGTGTGCCCATATTCCGTTTAGTCGAATACTACGTCCCCGATTGTAAATTTTATTCCGAACTTCCCTAAATATATAATAAATAGAATTTTTTTTTCTCTAAACTATCTGATTTACAATGCCTAAATCAGATAATTTAGAAGAAAAAAAAACTAGCTAAGTATTCGACTAAACGGGACATGGGCACACATGCATTTAAAGAAAAAATATTGTACTACATTGGTGTATATATGAAAAATATTTTTATATTATAAAAACGAAATTAAAAATTAGAAATATTAAAAAAAAGAGGTCATGAAAAAATTGTAAAGGTTGATGCCTTTAAAAAAGGCCAAAGATTGTTTATAACAAACAAACGAAAATATGTTAAAAGTGTATCATACAACATGCTTCTCTGGTTATTAAAGAAAAAAAAATAGCTGGTTTTTTAGAAACAAATTTTGCTTTACAGTGAAGGGTTCAGTTTTATTTTTAATTGTTAATGAGTAATATTATATTGAAATATTAGGAACCAGGAAGGCAGTAATTATGTCTTATTCAATTCCCAATTCAGGCCAGTGTAAACAAACCATTATCACAATATTAATGAGTCATTATATTTATTTAACTACAATATAAAATATTAATAATGTATTAAAGTAAATTCTTTAAGAAAATAATAAAAATGTTAAATGATAAACAGATGAATGATACTGTTTTTACAGAGAAAAACGTTCGTGGGCGATTATCGTTGTTTCCTAAAGATGTCTAACAATTATTTAGAATATTATTCAACGAAAATTTAATTTATTAACTTAATTAATTTTAATCCAATAGGATTTTAAATAAATTAACAACAAATTGAGGAAGTTGTAGATTTTTTTATGTTTATAATCTTATGGCTACCTGCACATATTCGTTATATTTTTGAAGTTCAATTGATATTAGGCGAAATCTTTGCCCTCACGCGTTTGGTAAAAATTTAAAACCAGATGCCTTTAACTTTCGAACAAGTTTAAGGCATGTTGAAACTGGTTCATCATACCGGAGATGATGGCTTCGACAGTTTTAAAATAAAAACAAAACAAAAGAGAGATATTAATGAAGAAGAAGCGGTTCTAATTATTTTATTGTCTTTAGTCATAAAAAGCATTAAAGTAACAACTTAAAGCCCAACAAAGGACCTGAATGAACACAGCGAATCCGGAAAGTGAACTATTTTTTGCGATAATCTGTATTTTAATATTTTATTTTGAATAGAAAACATTCTTTAAATTTTATGGTGAAAATGTTGAGCTTCATAAACATCAAATTGATAAAACGTTTATCCTACATATGGTTTAGTATCTTTTTTTTCATTTTAATTTTTTTTTTTTATTCCATACGACTTTATCTGCATACATCTCTTAGGAAAAAAAAAAATTACTGAATTCAGGTCTTAATTGAGAATTTATAAAAATACTTTTGATTAATTCTTTATCATGTAAATACGTCCCGGGGAAAAAAAAATCAACGTCATGGAAAAATTAAACCTCAAAATAAAAACAGAATGAAATGAAATCTTAAAATAATAATTGGATACTAATTAAATGTTAATTTATTTTTATTTCAAAGTTAAATCCTGATGGGAATTAAATAGAAAGAATTTCGCATAAAAACGCTATTGGTAGATTTTGCATCGAAGTTTTGTTTAATAGTGGTATTTGCTAAGAGCCGATATAGATTTTCTTATAATTATTTTTTTTTTTTTTTAAGGTAATTTGTTGAAAATCGTCCGTTCTTTAGGAATTACCTTCAAATGAGGGTTAACAATGCGAAAATATATTAATTCATGTAGTTGTATCCGTATATGCACTTTGAAATTAAATTGAAGTGAAAACTTTGAAGTAGCTACATAGAAATCAATCAATTAAAAAATTATGATAGGTTTTGTTGTATTTTTTTTTCTCCTGCTTTTATTTCCCTACGTTAGACAATATCCTCAAAGCTTATAGCTAGATTCTTTTTTCTCGAAGTATAAAGTTATTTATACTATAAACTTGATAGAAATTTCCAAAATGTAAGAGTGGATAACTTTGCACCAAAAATTAGGGATGACTTTCTCCAGTAAAACTGCCCTCATTCGTGGCTCTTAATTTTTCAGATGTTTTGTTTATTTTCCAATTTTTTTTTTTTGCTTATGTCCTCCATTGAGGACCTATACAGCCCCAAAATGGGAATGTCAAGGTTCATTTCTCGGGGCCGCCGCGAAATAAATATTGACCAGCCCAGGTGGGAATCGAACCCGCAACCTTCTGACCCAAGCTATCTGGAACCCTCGCCCAGTCCGTTCAGTTATCAGGTCCTCTTCCAATTGTTTTAATGCTCAATATAGTTTAAATAAAATAGTAAATTAAAAAAAGTGTATTGATAATCAAGATTTGTCGTAGTCTAGAGTCATATTAAATAAAATTTTCTGTTTTAATATACTTTTTTCTACGTTTATTTAGATAAAAAAAAGATATTTTTGAACAAAATGAAAAATTAGTAATTTTCAAACAAAAATGTGTGTATATATTTTTTTTATTTCACTTTTATATGGTTTTAGGAGTTCCATTCTTCGATCAGGAGTCTTATATTATACACCAACCATTGATTCGCGGATGTTTGTGTTTAATTTTAAAAAGTCGTGCAATATCTCTCTATCAACCCATGAGCTTTGCTCAAATTTTTTATTTAAAAAGAATGTAATACACACATATCAACAAAGTGTAATGAAGGATTTTTTATTTTTATTTATACTCTAAGAAAGTTACGGATTTCAAAATTTACCAACTTCTGCAAGGGAGTTAAAAATGCAAAAAATCAAGAAAGTACAAAATCTGGTGCAAAATAACCAAATTTTCCGGTATCCTTCATCATTAACTAAGAGGAAAATCCAAGATATTTTAAAGGTATCGATTTAAATCCTAGATGATATTGAAGTTTAATTGTACATTGACAAGCAGAGTTCAATAATGTGGCACTTGCGGTAAGTGGATTTTATCGAAAATTTGGCTGCCACATCTCAAGCATATGTACACCTTAAAGTTTTGAAACGATTTTTTATTTTTGAGTCAGACTGTTAACACATAGATAATGTCGCGATATTTAGATATTTGTACCCAGTGGAATTCAAAACGTGTATATGCGTCGAAAAATTTAACAATTTCTACGAAGGCAATACTTTCTCTAACTATATATTCCATATATAGAGGTTAAAGTAAAAATTTACCGGGAATATAATTTTATAAAATTTAAAAAAAGTCATGAAAACACGTTTTACGTCTTTGGCTGAATTTTGCTGTCTCAACTTTATTTATTATTTTCTTTTCTTATTTTTATACCGCTTTATTTTATTTTTACCGGTTTTAGCCAGGCTAATATTTAATAATTCCTTCAGCGGACACTTCTAATAAGCGGAAGTTCTAATTCATAATTAAAAAAACAAATTCTGAAATTGGTTTAAATTATTAATTAATAAACATTTAAAATTCACTAAAGACTACAATTAAAATTTAATGAGTTGAGGAGGCTAGACCCCCGAAATACTAATAGACTCCTGTAGAGGATGTGTTAATATTCACCGCGGTAATACAAACCAAGCACGACCTAGTAATATAACCTAATATCGGTAAAGAAAAAAAAAAAAAAAAACTAACCACCCTTTTATAATATTTTGACAAAAAAAACATAATTGGTGAGGTCGGGGAGTGATGGGATGGGATCAGTGATTAAGGTTACTCGGAGATTTATTGCTTCCTGAGTAGACCTATTTGTCGGAACATTGTGAGAGAATCCGGGGGCCAGGTGACGGCTGGAAGAAAAAAAAAATGGACCTGAGTATGTGTAATTTTAGCAAGTTGTCTGCTTTCGGGGAAGACGTATCTTCCTTCACCCCCTCGTCGGATATACCTTATTTTTTTTTTAGTTGAAAACGGTGGGCTACCATGGAAGTTACAAATTAGTGGCAATAAGTCACTTTACTACCTCGCAACATGTTGCAAGTGCAAGTTTCGAGTTCGATAAATACGTCTTCCACAAAAAAAAAAAAAAAAGTCCTCGTCTATAACATTATATTGTTTACATGCTCGAAAAAGATGAATGGGTCATAAAACTACTAATTTTAGTAGCAATTTGTTTCAGACCGTTATACTGATGGAACAGTTGTTCTAATGGACTTGAAACTTTATTTTTCGACTAAATTCAGATAAAATCGATTGTCCTTATTAATCGAGTGTCCATCAGCTAATTATATCCATGTACCGAACTCATCATCTCACTTTACTGGAAGTTTCTAGTGAAACATGATATAAATTATGAATATGGAATAATGATAAACAAGTCTAATCTAAACACCTAAAAAAAAACTATATTATTTTATATATTAGTAGTCGATTTCAGTGAAAAAAATACCCATAAACGAAAAACTTATCACAAATACGGAAAATAATTATCAAAAAAATATAGAGAAATTTGAACTAGTTCCTGAAATCCAAGATAAATTGATTTTTTATCATATCAATATTTTGTTGATTTATTATTTTTATTGAGATCTCAGAAAAATATTGAACAAAACACATCATATTATTAAATACTCTTTCTGGTTGAATTGTGTATTTAATTTTTAAAAACCAAATGATATCTTAGATATTTCGATGATGTTTTTTTGTACGTAAATATTTTAAAATACTTTTTTCCAAAATGAATAAAATATTTAAATAGATTATATAAGTACTTATTTTCTTACATAATTTATAAGTAAGAATTTTCTTAGTAGATAATTTGAAAAAATATGGCATAAACTTGTAAATGATTTAACCAATGTATATTTAAAGAAGATGGTTAAGATTTCCACCAATAACTCTTGAAATAAAAAATAAAAATTTAACATAAATAAAAATATCTTCTTTATTTAAATTGTGAATGAATCAATGTTTTATAATGGTCTGTTTGGAGGCCGAAACGAAATAATTTAATAAAGATTTATGAATTCATTTGTAAAAAGTATTTGTATAAATACGTCTAAAAATATATAAAAATTAAATATGTAATAATTATATATAATTTATCAATTATTTTATTCATATCGAATATTAACTAATATTTTCATTGTGTGATTTAGTGATTATTTTTATTTTATTATTATTATTATTTCTTTTCGTGTACATAATTTGATTTTTATCCTTCTGTTTGTATATATTTAGAGAGATTTTACTTATTTTATTTTATGTTATATTTTTCATTTATTTATATATATATTTTAGTATAAATGTGATCAATTATCACTATTGCCGATTGCCCAACAATGGCAGATTGTAATATTTATCAATAAGGTTTTGAAATTTAAAAAAAAAATTTCATAGTATTTGTTGTAATTAGGACATTCTTTATATAAATATTAGAAATAAATACACTTTTAATATTTAGATTAGTTTTTATTCATTAAATATATTCCTGGGCAAAATTAGTATATCACTCCATTTTCTATATCACATGATATATAAATAAGAGCATTTCATATTATAATTCTGACTTCAACAAGAACAATAACAAATACCTGTGCTTGTTAGAGCGATTTCATTTACTTCCAATAAAGAAGTAAACAAACAAATATAAAATACAAAGTGATGCGCTAATTTTGTCCAGAAGTATATATATGAGAAACCAATAAGCTTATGCCATTACGTAAAATATGTGCATAATAATTAAAAATATCTTAATAGACGTTAAAATTTATCGTACTTAGTAAAGCTTGGAATAATGAGTAATAAGTTACGTTATGATTATAGGAATACATCAGTTGTTTTATGATTGCATTTATTTATTGTTTTGTTTATTATTCAAACTAACCAATATAACAGACCCAGTTAAATGTATTTATACTAAGCTTAAACTATCAGTTGAAAACCTTTTGGGTCAGGGCCAAGATAAACGCTTGGAAAAAACACCTGTTGACACATCGCTTTGAACTAGTTTTATGGTTATTATATGACATCATGATGGATATCTATTATATGACGTATAATTGGCTATCAATATAAAAATATAAATCATTAATCTATCAGTTATATTTATATATATAATCATACCCGGCAATGCTCCGCTATTCCTATATTTGACGATGTACGTACATTAATTGAGCACTATTGAAACTTTGATATCAATTAATGTATAGATAAAGAGATAAAACAGGAACAATAGTAACAGAAATGGCAACAACTAACTTCGATGTATAATTGTTAATTGAGGTTCAATTTAGTTGATTTTTTCTTATACTTTTAGACAATTATGATTATCTATGGTTGCCACATATATACTAAACAAAACATGAATAGTTTTTATATTATAATCCTCATTGTGCTTCAATATTAGTACAGTATTGAAACAATTCAGAATGACTGACTAAAGTGTAATAAAGGATTTTTTAGATGTAAACAAAGATGATATTGGTTTTTAGAACCTCATTAAACCCTTAAAATTTTTGAAAAATCGGAAAATAAATTTTTTGGGCTAAAAATGTTCTCCTTAAATTTATTAGATCCTTTGATTTTTTTGATTATAAAAAAAAATAGAATTAACTTCAACAAGACTAAATCAATCTACACCAAAGTTGGCAGTGGTTTAGGGTATAAACCTATCCAAAGATCATAAACCGAGAGAGTACACTCTGTAGGGTATTTTATTAAACTATTTTCGTTAAATGAAGGACAGTTTGTTATTTGTGTAGTTTATTTAGTAGTTTGGCATTTGATACATTTAATTTTTTTGTTGCAATTTTGTACTTTATTGCATTATTTTGGTTTTCTTATATTGTGATTGCTTCTCAAAGATTTCTTCTATAGATATTTTTTCTTTATACAGTATTTCAACATCTTGAAATTCAAGATTGTGTCTTTTTTTTTGGCGTGGTGCTGTGTTTTTTACATATTAAAATTTTTATATTAGTTTTATTTTTTATAATGTTGGTTTAATGAGGTTTTATTCCTCAATCATTCCGATTGAAAGATAATAGCTCATTTAAAAACAAATATAATTTTTTCTCAGCTTTATTCTTTTCAAAACCTTCCAACATTTTGACCACTCAGATCATTTTCAAGGATACCTACAAACAGCTCCTTTTAATTATTTTTATAACAATTTCATTATTTCCTTCACTTACATACTGATTTCTTTGGCCCTACCTTTACTTTGTTGTCATTTTCTCTTTTAAAATTCTTAAAAATGCCGGCTAATTGCCTTTGTCCCATCTCTAAATAAATTAATCATTAAAATAATATCATAATAACATTATAAATTTTTTTTTTTTTTAAAATAGATTCCTACCTACATAAATTCTTCTATATAATTCTTTCTTAAATTTAAAACTTGTACTAACCACTTCTCTTCTTTCTTTCATTTACATTTGCAAACTTTAAACAGAACCTACCTTCAACAGGTTAGGACTCTGTTATCACCTTATCATATAACATACTTTTTCTTAAAACATTAATTTACATTTTCAATATAATTTAATTAACATTTATTACTAATTTTTCTGCTTACAACACAAACATTTTTTAATATATTTAAAATCTATAATTAATTTATTCCTATTTTATGTGTATTTCTCTCACATATACATTTTTTTTTTTAAACATATTTACTTCTCTATTCACACTTTTATTATTGCATATTTATTCCATTTATATACTTGTACTATTTAAGGATTTAAACATTTTTTTTTTTATTTTTCATCTTTTTTGTATACAATAATTACATATTTATTCTGCTTAAAATTTCTTCTAAAAATAGTTGTGGTTCAGTCCCTTAGAATCTGATTTGAAAATGACAGTATAATTTATATTTTCTGAGATATAAATCTATCTTTCTTCTAAAATTATTATTCTCTTTATAAATGATTTGGACATTTTCAAAATCAAATTTATGTTTATTTTGAACATGTTGAACCAATGCTGTTTTTTGGGTTCCTTTTTCTACCTTATTCTTTACATCATTTTCATGTTGATACATCCTGTCTTTTATATATTGTTTTGTTTCACCTATATATATATATGGACAATTAATGCATGGAATTTTATATACTAATCCCGATTGATATTTACTGTCTATTGGGTCTTTTGTTCTGGTATAAAAATTAATAATAGCTCATTTATTTATTATTTTTTTTACTATGGTACTCCCGGATATTTTTAGTCTAACCTCTGGCTGAGTTGCGTCCCCGATGCCATAGGGGAATCATTGAACTCCTATATAGTATGTGGATCGCTGACCAGGGTAGGATCACTAGTACCATAAAGACGGCTGATGGAAAAGAAACTGTAAAAAGGAACAAAGACGTGGGTTTAATTAAGAAGCAACCACAGCGGCCTGGGTACCCAGGGTTGAAGAAAGGTAATGCAATAGACTCGACCACAGGAACCACAACCCGCACGGCCTTTCATTACTCGATTAAATACTCTCCCAAACCAATCCTCAGAAGAAAAGCGGTACAGTCTCATTTTTTGTTTCTCCCGTTAAACAGTTTTTGTTTTGAAAAAATATATATATATTTCATAATTAAAATTCCATTTCGAACCATCAAATCAAATGAGATATGGGTGAAACCATAATATATATATATACATATATACATTATAAAACAGTCTATTTCTTATTATTATTAAGTATCAATATATCGGGTTGCATCGTAGTATTTTTGATTCCATTAAGTCGTCAAAGCTAGAGACCAATTTTTTGTGACTTGCTCAGCCTCCACTGGCTCATTACCAGTGATGCGGCGAGAGGGATGCGCTGGGATCTCTTGAGCTCTGCTCTACCCCTCACACGTGGGGGATAGAGTGGGCTCAGGGATCCTCAGGTCGATTGTGTAAATATTGTATATATTATTTTATCATTATGTTATTTTATTTATTTATTTTTCATACAGATAGTTTGATTATGTTCATCTTGTCTATTATTTTGTTTGTATATATTTTAAGAGATTTTTTTTTATTTATTTATTTTTTTATTTTAGTATGTATGAGATCATTCATCACTATTACCTATTGCCCACAACTGTGTGGCAGATTGTAATATCTATCAATAAATAAATCTATCAATAATAAGAATTTTTTGTGCTGTAAAAAACCTATAAATTTGGAGCAAAAAACCCAAAATGTGCAAAATTGTGTAGTAAAATCTAAAATGTTTATAAAACACCCAAATTCTGCAATAATAAGCTTTATTATTTAATTTATAATGGATATAAAGCATACCCTACCTCGTTTTGAATTAAATTGAACTCGCTGAATACTATCTGTATTTCAGAAAAAAATGCATAAAGACTAAACTAATCTGACTAAAAACCTAAAATTTTGTCCATAATTAAAAGCTATAAAAAATCTAATTGTATTAAATGCTTTTATATTCCAGTTATGAAGGTTGGAATTCAACTTTTCCACTTCTTAAAACTGCCTTAGTCTTCAATTTTATACAAAATATGCAAGGCACTGTGAAGAAATGAGTATTAAAAATATTATTCCAATCAAAATTCCATTTTCAATTTCATCTGAAATTTCACATAGCATATTCTTCCTCTTGGCATTTCAATTGTCAATAATTAACCAAAATACTAACAATTAATAAGTCAATGATTTTATATTCCTATAATGAAGGCTGGGATTCAACTTCTTAAAACTACCCGTTTTAAATTTTAGACAAAATGTGCAAGGAATTGTGAGGAAAGGTGTATTAAAAATAATATTCTAATTCAGAATTCCCTTTTTAATTTCTTCTAAACTTTCACATAGCATATTTTTCCGCTTAGCTTTTCATTTGTGTATTTACATTGAACGTTCTCTATAACAAACTTATTCTAAAGAGACTTTTTTATAATTACCCGAAACCGTTGGTTAGTAATATTTTTAGAAAATTCGTCAATATATTTGTTAATCAATGTACTGCTTCACATTAAATTTGTCAATTTTATACGAAATAATTACAATAATACTCTAAATAATACTAAATTCAATACTTTTAATTAATTAAATAAGAAAACATAAAAAATGAAATTGAAAAAAATCTTTATTTTATCGATTTTTGTTGAATCCGGCATTTCATTGAACAACTAAATGATCTTTGATATCATCTAGGTCTTATTCTCATTGAAATAGTCTCAGAGAGCTTAATTTATTAACTTTTTAAAAGATCTTCCTCTAAAGTACCTTTAATATTGTTTATTAGAAAAAAAAAAAAAAGCAGTTTTCATTGTTAGAAATAATATACAATTGATAAATATATCAAATATTAAAATGTTAGAGAATTTTATGTATAACTAAAGGAAAAATGAGGAAAACAAGAAATATCGATATCATTAATTTTGTATTAAAAATATTAGTTGCACACTGGTCTAAATGTTTCCTCAATAATTTTGACTGCTATTTATTAATGTATAAAATAGTTTTTATACGTACTAAATGTATCTTATGTTGGTTTTCGGGAACATTTGACACAATAGGGGCAATATAAAAAATCGATAAAGTTTGCCAGGTACTTTAGTATCCATTTATATTGGATAGATAGGAGTGCTTTGTTATTAACTATTTATAATTTTATAATTTATAATTATCATAAACTAATAATTATAGATTCAACCTCGTTCGAAATTCTATAAAGTATCTACGATTTTCAGACCGTTCGTTCATACTGTCAGAAGTCATACAAATATCTAATCGCCAAATTTTTCGTAAGTAATCTCAAATTTTAAGCCCATAGTGTTCTCGAAGCCTTAGCTCATAGGATACCATTCAATAGGTGACTAAAAAGTAGCTGTTAGAGCTTGGGCGGCATTGTGGTGGGGAACAGCTGGTTACCGTGCTTATCTGATCTCCGCTATCGGGATTAGGGTATTTCCCTGGGGATGGCAACGGATAATATCAGGGGTGCTGCCCAAAACGTCAAATAGCAACAAAAGGATAACATAAAAGAGAATGCTTCAAGCACCAACATGTCACAATAATTATACGGTAATCCCTTAACATTCACCAAACGTGATATTCGACTATACGCAAATTCTTCATTTTTAAAGAGAACAAAATATGTATATTTTTAATGTATTTTAGTGAAATTTCCTTAATTTTAATACGTTTATTACATATATAATATCCCATCAACGTTTCGGGGCTTTTCCATCCAGCCAGATCCATTGTTGAATAATATCTAAGTAGTATTATATAATGAAATATTTTAATTTAAGACGAAGTATTTAACTGTGGATAAAAAACAGAAGAACTATGTAACTACTGAAAAAAATGTTTCATTTTAAACATTGAGGGAGAACCCCAAAGCGTTGATGGAAAAATATGTATATAATAAAGAAATAAGAAGGAAATATTTTTCACAAAAATACCTACATAAAAATAAAGCCTTCTCAATTAAAAAAAATATTTAATAAAATGTATTTATTACATTAGACACAAAAATGCGTTAAGACATTCATAAAATAAAATAATAAAGTTAATCTTGATAGAGTTAAATAATAAGTTAAGTTAAAAATTCAACAAGAAAGTGTAAAATGGTGAAATAATATTTTAAAGGAAAATACATATAAAGAAATAATGTATGTTAGTTTGCGTTATATAATAAAATATTTCGTTAATGTAAGGGCATCAGTTTTATTCAAATATTCTTAAGGTGTTTCTTATTTAAAAATTATTCTTTAGTACTTTACTTTTCTAAAATTTTATAATTTTGCTTTTTAATTTAAAGGCATTCAGGGTTAAAGCTAGGTGATGTACAACACTTTTCAACTTCAAATACATTTCATGTAACAATTGATATTCTATTGTCAATAAAGCAAAATGGCGAAATATTAATTATTGGGTAAATAAATAGATAATTAAAAATTGTAATAATAAATAGTTTAAAAACGATAAAATTAAAAAAAAAAAATATAATTATTGTCTTTATAAGGAGTTTAAAATAATTTATCTTTAAATAGATTCATATATGTTTGCGTTAAATAATAATCTTTATCATTAATGTAAGGGCTATTTCCTAGAATATTAAATGTTTTGTCGTACAAGTGACTCAAAGCGAATTAATTAATAAAAATAGTATATGAACAACATTTTTTGTCAAATAATTTTTTAACTCTTTAAAGAATAAGTATGTTTTAAAATGATCTCTAAATTGGATTATTTTTTTATGAATTTTAAATGAATACAATTTTATTTTAATTTTTTTTTTGTATAGATACCACACGTGTATAATGTATTGTATGTTATTTATTTTTTCATATATCAATCCCTGATATCCGTAGATTGGTTTTGTTCTTTCAATATACTTTTAAATATTCCTATTTTATTTGTTTTTATTTTTTATCTTTTCTCTTACTGTGAAGGACGTAGACAACATAGACCGAAACGTCAACATAATATCTTGTTTAATTATTTTATAGTAAATTAGTTTTTATTTAACTAGCTAACGTTTAATAATTATTTATTTTAAAGTTATAATACAATAGTTAACCACCTATGTACTTTTACCATCTCCAATAATTTTACTCCGTTATGAATCTCACGAAGATATGTATAAAATAAATATATAAAAATATTACTTATATAATATATTATATTATTTTATGACGTGGTTTGTTTATTTGACTTAATGTTTTGTTTTCATTCTCTTTTTTACGTACAAACGTGTTTTTTTTTTGTAATTAAATGAAGGTTTATCTGCGGTAAACGGTTTCGCTAATCGATATTTATTGCTCCAAATCCCTCAAATCTAAAAGTTTAAATAATATGTTCGGGTTTATAGTTCAATTTTGGAAGGGCAAGGGGAATCCAACTAAAAATTAAGAAGAATGACTAGCTCACAAATAGCAAATAAAATTATTTAATTATAAATAATAGAGTTTGGTACCCTAGTTCTAGAAGGAACGACAACACAAGGGAATTCGTTAGTTCTACAATCCAGAATGGATAGAGAAGACATGGGACCCACTAATAGACTTATTAATTTTCAGATTCCCCTCCTGGAGGCAGACAGCCTGATTGAAAAGACTAAGAAGCACTTCCCCTTCCGGGTCTCTGAAATATTTCTGTCTGCGAGCGAGGACAGCTCATTTGAGTCGTAGATGGTCCGTGGTGGTGCTAATTATACTTGGGAACTGTCATGGCAAAAAAACCTCTCGGTTACAACCATTGCCTTTTTTTACAACCATTCCTCAGCCTGGTTTACACCTAATTGACATTGGACCGCCAGATCCTACACTTGTCACCAATTTGTGGGATTATACGGGCTTAGGACGAGATTGGAACGGTTCTGAGCCAAGCTTTGTTGTATAGTAGGGATATTCATGATATTGTGTTAAATGTATAATGTTTTATCTTGTAGATGTTATAAGTATAGCATTGTGAGCAGCCCTATTTAAAGTCATGGTAAATGCATAAGAGCCCCTAGCGGATTTTCCGAGCAACTTATTTAGTAACCTTTTCTTTCAAATATTCATGTTATTGTTTACTTCTAAGTTTTGATTACATTAATTTATTACAACATGCCCAAAATAAGCGAAAAGTAGAAATGTAAAAGTTTGGTTACTAATTGTATTTTTTAAGAAGTCCAAAACACAAGACAAAAGAAAAAAAAACACAAACTACGAGTAAGTAACCTAACACGACAACAATGTTATACAATTTTAACATGGTAAAAGAAAGAAATATTTCTCCATTTAACATACATTTTTCCTTTATTAAATAAATCAAAAATTAGTATCCAATTCTGTCTCAACACTTTATTTTTCACTAGTCCAACGTTTCGGCCATTCTAGCCATCTTCAAGGACATCTTCAATATAAATTCTTCCTCACATTAATTTACAATTTCTATTGCAGGCTATTCTACCCAGGTCATATTCTTTATTATAAGTTCAAAACCTATTTATTTAAAATTTAAAAACATTAACATTTAATTTTCCTCTATAAGATTATCAACAATTAAATACACCACCATATTGAATATATGCAATAGAAATTGTAAATTAATGTGAGGAAGTGTTTATATTGAAGATGTCCTTGAAGATCGCTAGAATGGCCGAAACGTTGGACTAGTGAAAAATAAAGTGTTGAGACAGAATTGGATACTAATTTTTGATTTATTTAATAAATAATTACATTGTCTCGAAAAATTTTGAAATAATATAATTAAAATAAATTTTTCCATTTAACACGCTTTAACATGTTAAACTAAAGATCATGAATACTCCTAGTGAGATCAAACATAAACCCATGAACACGCCTAACCTTGTCATAAACCACAGTTTTTTTTTTATTCATTTAAAAAATGACAACATCTATCTGTCGGTGCCAAAATTATGCATAAAAATGATAGGCATAAGTGAAATGTAAATATTATAGTTTTGAGTATTAGGGCTAGGCTAGTATTAGTTGTGGAGGCTATACAATTTTTAAACTAGATAAGAACAATTTGAATTGATCTCAAGTGATACAACTAATAATTTAATTAACAACTATTGAAATCAAAATAAAGTAAAAAATAAAAGTAAAGTAATAATTATTAACAAAATTAAATTAAATATAGTAAAAAATAACTGAGGATTTTTGAATGAATATTAAGTAAATAAAGTGAATAATTACTAAATAATGAATGTTGAAGTTTAACGGACACGAATAAAAACCTGAATTTAATTTTTTTATATATAATTTTTAACACTAGTCACATTAAGGAACTATTTTAGAAATAAAAATCGTACAAACAAATAAAAAAAAAAAAATTTTCATTTTCGTCAACAATCTTGTGTTAACGAGATCCTTTTCATGCTGATATTTAGTTTAAACTTTTATATTTATTATTATTATTATATTTATTCGTTTTGGGGCAACCTTCTTACAGAGTTAGCCTCTCAGTAAATAGTAACAATAACCAGTGTTGTTATTCCAGAACAATAATAAATTGAAAATCATTTATACAAATATAATTGTAAGCAATTTGACAAGCTAAACCACAAGATAATAATTTTAATATCTAAGAAAATTGGGTTTTCCGTTAATATTGACAAAAAATATTTCGACAGGGTGTTTACAAAAACCATTTTAGGAATTCCTTGATTTTAAAAATTAACTATCATAATAGATAATAATTCGATATAAAATATCCTCTATACATAATATGAATATGCTCGAAATCCAATATTAATTTGTACTTTTTTTTTGTATACATTGACCTTAAAATGAAAAGAAATTGGACAAAGAAGTCGTTATTCACTATAACGCTGCTCGATTAAACGCAGTACTTGAGATTTAGAAAGTTATGAGATTCCCGATTTCCATTTTAAGGTGTGCAGATATTGTGCTGTCATGACGTTTCCATTTGGCTTTAAGTATGATTCAAATGTATTTCTGAAAAAGTTAGCTAATATTTCAAATAAAATATTAAAACTCCTTTGTGAACAATATTTGGTCTCCAGTGTGGATGTTGACAAAATGTGCTCGTCTATAATCGATCGAACCGTTATTCCGATTTAGATGAAAATTTAAAATGATTGTGTGGTCTGTTACCTATACAACACTCGTACCAGATAATGCAATGGATAACCGGCACTTATGACAGATACATTCCTCTTGTATTCACGGTGGATCCATTAAGGGGATGTGCAGTAGTAATCAGAGCGCCAAAAAAGATTCACAGATCAACTTCAAAGTATCCATTAGTAGTACACTGTTTAACACTAATGACTTTAACTTGTACCTAATTGCATTTTGTATGAAAAGGAAAATAAATAGGGTGAGTCATTTCAGAATCATAAAAAAATTAAAATAAAAAAAATTGTCGCTGGATGTTTAACAATACAAAAGACAAAAAACTACATATCCTATCCAGAAGATAAGTATCCAGATCTAAGACTGAGGTTTTGGTGTTCATGATGGTTCAATTCTGAGCGTGGTCACAGTATTTTATACTAGTATTTGGGTTAATATTGCTCAGTTTTCTGTTCTGTTCTCTAGGTACTCAGAATACAAAATGATAATAATTCTGCAATGCAGTTCCATCACAAGCTGGACAAGGCTTCTGTGGGACCAATGTGTATTTGTATAAACCGGCATTAAGAGTGATAGCTTTACGGGAAAACCCCAATCGGGCATCTCGATCGACAAACGAAATTGAAATAAATTAGAGGAAGATAGTCCAGGTGGTGGTCAATAAAGGTATAAAAATAATCTTGAAGGCTGATAAGAATGTTGTTCTGTTACTAACAGATGTTCAGTTATCATCATAAGCCCTGACGAAGCCTCGCAAACTGGGGCGAAACGTTGGTTAGGTTATAATACAATAAATAGGTTTTAGATAGATTTAACGATATGAAGCTCAGAACGAAAACATATTTTTTTAAACAGCAACCATTTTTTATTCTCCCTACCTATACTTGGTATACTATACTTATACTCTACCTACACATCAATTTTTACTAGTAATTATACATAGAATTCATTAATGGAATAAGAAAATTGGGTAAAACAGCTGACTTCCATCCTTCCTGACTTTTTTTTTATATTCCTTGCTAACTTCCTGAGTTCTAAAACAGAAGCCCCTTTTATTCATTTGGAGCATTTTTTTTTTTTTTTTTACGAAGAATTTTATTAAGCAATCTGAAGGAATTAGTATTAAAAATATTCATTTTTCAACTAAGAATTATTGATTATGGGCAAGTACCGTATTTTTACCTATTCTTAATTACATCTGACCTTTAGTTTTGAGTTAATAATTTTGAAGGAACAATTTTTGATTACAAAGTACAAAGTAAAAAGAAAGTTCATAAAAACCTTCTTTCCACTCTTGCATTATCTCCATTTATACTGTATTTTGTTCATATTCATTATCAATTTTTTGGGGAAAAAAAGGAAAAAAGATAGAAAAAACTGAAATTTCTCATAAGATATACAATTTTATGATTTATTATAGTAACTTTATTCTGAAAGCTATACTATTGCAACTATAAACATTATCCACCCCGTTTAACAAGTTCGAAGACAGGGAATCGCTGGACGATTTGAGGGATCTGATTTGGGGCATATGGTCTTCGTGCCAGTTGGTTGGCCTTATGGCATCCCTTTGCGACCAACAATGCACAAGCGATGACCACACTACACCCCTCTCCCCTCCCCTAATGGTAAAGTAGTTGGCATTTCACAATTTTATCTTATCGTTAAGGCTGTAAATAAGTTGTAATAGTAAGAGATATATTGCATATAAAATATTTTGGAACACAATAGTATACTGGCATCAGCTATAATTGATTTCAAAACCGCTTACGATGATATTGACTCCAAAAATTTATATAATACCTTTGTGGACTCGCGGATGCAAGGAAATAATCCCATTGGTTAATTTTAGTTTTATATTTTCAAAAGACGATACTAAAATAATTATGTGCTAATATATTTTAATTTTTAATCTTTTTTTTTTATATTTTATTTACAACTGTATACACATATACACAACGAGTAAATTTGCTGTAGGAGACATAGTGACATGATGCAAACATGTGGAGAATCTCCCCATCGATAGAACTCCAATAACATTTCTAGAGGAGATCTCGAGGCCATCTTCTTTTCAGACGCTAGGAGGATTATTAGGTAATGAAGGAAAAGCCAAGTTAGAAACAAGTGGATTTGGGTGGTTGAAAAGTTTATCATGGAAGGAATGGTGTCTGGTTCTAGCCAAATCGGCAACTTATGGAACATTGAGGTCCTGATGGATGACTTGATTTGTGACAAAGTAAGGAGCATTAAGGATTTTGGACTGTAAGGATTGGATTCGGGAATTTTTAATCTAACATTTTCAATAATATATTTATATTTATTATTTATTATTACACCGTTTCTTTGTTTTAATTGTTTATCACGCCCACCTTGTTGTTTTCAGTCCTCGTAAAGGCCTGAAATTTAGGTTGAAACGTCGGCACAAATATAGTACGTTTTACTTATTTGTGTTTACTTTTAATGGCCGCACCCCTGACCATAACTTTCTCAAAATAGCTTATTTCATTTAATAATTCTTAATGTAGGATTTTTTTTTAAACACTTAAAAGGACTATAATATACTTTTACCCACCTCTTAATTTTCCCACTGCACGTAGGCTGAAAATTAAGTTTGGCCTAATATCAGCGCTATATTTAATGATTATAATAATATAATATTAAGCATTCCCTACCAGCTTGTCAGATTATTTAATTGTTATAACCAACCGTGTATGCTTTGCGCTAACGGTTATATAGAACGGAGCAAATGACAAATTATTTGAGCCTTTATTCGAGAATGGGGAGATATGAGTGAGTGTTAGTCCTTAAGACGCCTGGCTTTGACGTTGACAGCTTTGTAATTAACTTACACTTGAGTGCCTTGAGGGTTTCGTTTTGATATTTGACAAAAATAACTTCTTCGTTTTATATTCCTTCCTAACTTCCTGAGTTCTAAAACAGAAGCCCCTTTTATTCATTTCAGCATTTTTTTTTTTTTTTTTTTTTAGATTTTCGATTTTTTAGATTTTTTTTAGAGGTTTCAGATTTTAAAAAACAGTGGTTCTGGGATAATTGTTAAATAGTAGACATCACGAAAAACTACCTTTAAGGAGGGATGTCGAAGTCAAATTTAAAGTAAGTTGTACAACTTGGCCTTAATTGCCAATAGATTTTTGAGTCTGCATTCAGTTGCAGGCCTACCTTCTAAGCCATAACCCCCGATGAAGACCTGAAACTCAGGTCGAAACGTCGGCATAAAATAAATATGGTTTTCTTTATTTATGTTGTTCTTTTCTGACCGCACCCCGGTACAGTGCCATTAAAACGATCTCTATCTTCGATATCGATACTATCCTGTCAATGTTTATTTTAAGAGAATCAGTATTTATTTTATTTTAAGTGTTTCGACTACTAGGATCATTTACACTGGATTTACAAATTGACAAGGTTAGTATATTACAATCGACAAGGTTACAATTACAAATTAATTAATTATTAATCATCAGTTACCTGTATAACTCGCATAGGTAACCCAGTCTCTTTGGCAAGCTGCTCCCTGATGTGCCTCGTGGGTTTTGGTGTTTGGGCAAAGGCTGTCTTGAGAATTTCAAGTTGCTTCGCCTTGATGGTCGTTCTGGGTCCTCTCCTCTTCGATCCAGAGTTTCCATCTTCCGGAGATTTGTTTTCTATTTGCGAGTCCCTCGTCTCCGGATCTCCGTCCAGCGAGCCTGAAAATAAAAAGGGAAATTATAAGATTAGGTTTAGATATCGGTTTAATATTCAGTTTATGTATAATTCATTTGAATGATAGGCCTGTCCGGTTTTGATAAGATGGTAGGATTAAGTCTTGAAATTCTCTGTAAAAGAAAGCTATTTTACCAGGAAAGTGCTTATTAGGAAAAAAAAACTGTAAGCTGTTTAACTGGAGAAAGGCGGGTCCACCCCAACAGATAGGCCACGTAAAGATCCATTTGCAAAATTCAGAATGATCACTGATCAAGACTAATAAAAAAAATTATAAGTTAGGTGTAGCAGAATCTATTTACTGGAATTAATCTCTGCAATGTTAATTACTCTAGGATGCGTCGCACTTTGGCCCAGGTTTAGTGAGATGTTTGAGTCACCATAATGGAAATATCACCACAGGCTTATGGGGAAGTCGGAAAAAAAAAAAGAAGGACCCTATAAACACCACTACATGTTTAGTTTAAATAAAATTAAAGAGGATATCGAGAGTCACATCCAAAACACCCTCGGATATCAGGAAAGTATCTAATCTTCATTAGTAATAAAAAAAGTGAAAGAAAATAATGACCTTAATATTGGGGAGCGAACTTAACTACCATTTTTTAATATAACTTAAAAGAATACAATTTTTTTTTTTTTTTTTTACACTGTTATTAATTAATCATACTAACCATTTGAAAATGTATGGTTTATGTATTAGAAATTATTATTTAAAAAATCGTCTATTTGTAAAAGAATAAATAGAAAAAAATATATATTTTTTTTAATCTGAGTTATTTTTTGAGTTATCTTTTTTGGTTCAAAATAAATTGCAAAAATAAAAACTTTTAAGAATTTAAAAAAAATTATGTAAATATTACCTACTTTATAATATTACCTAAGTTAATCATGTGTTTCTTCTAAATTATTTTTTTCTGTTTATATCACTGCTCGCGTTGATTTATTTATTTTTTTTAATTTTATGAGGCATTACCATTGTTTGAAAGAAAAACATTTACATATGTATACTTCCGTTAGTATTTATATTATGTTTATTTTAGTATGCCACGATCTTGATTCCTAAATTTCACATCTGCATATTTCATGTAATTTAGAGTTTTGATTGATGCAAAAATCGCTTTCAAATCACATTTTTCATTAACCTTTCTACAGGTATTCATTCAACACATTTGTATCATCAAGTTTAACTTTGGTATTATTATAAGTTAAATGGAAGCAATTTTTTTTTTTTACACTGTAATTAATTAATCTTAAAAACCATTTGATAATGCAAAATTTATGTATAAGAAATCAGTATAAAAAAATCATACATTTATAGAAAAAAATAATATTTTGCTCCAATCTTAAAGATATCTTTTTAGTACAAAATAAATTTAAAAAATAGAAACTGTACGTTATGAATTGTACAAATGTATGATATTAATTCTTTTTTTCTTTTATTTTATCACTGCTTGCATTAATTTTTTTTTTAATTAACTATAATTATTCTAACCTTCTTGTGATGTTATGAATAGTTTCAATTGTATATATATAATTTTTTTATAAGCAGTTTAGGGCTGGTACGAGTATACTATAATATAGAAGTTGGGAGATTTAAATAATTTGGTTGGAGACATTCAGTTATCGGTTTAAATGGACTTAAGCCACCGAGGATGTGCTGATATTCTGCCTAACAAGTCTGTGTTATGTCGTTATTTACCGTTAGTACCTAACTGATGCACGTTTATTTTCTAGAAATATATATATTTAATGAAGAACTATAAAAAGTAAAAACTTAAAAGAAACGATAAAGGAGTCCTTAACTGGGGGAATAGTCACTGAGGATACGGCTGTCCCTTTAGGAAGCACCCAAACTCCTCTAGCTCATTCTTACAACGTTGTTTTTTTTTATTTATTTGTAGCCTTTTTTCAGTGGTGAATTATGTGGTGTGGCCAGCGCTGGCTTTTTCCCACGTTTTGTTTCCTCCGATTCATAAATTGCGCGGATGACTAATGACAGCAAGACCGGTTCCAAAGCAGGCACACCTCGGCCATTGTTTGCGTCCTTTCTACCGCCAGTGACCATAGGATCATAGGTCACCTATATACATAAATATGTATGTACATAAACATAATTTTATTACCAATTATCGGGTTCAATGTTCAAAAGATCGAATCTTGAGGTATTCAATTCAATTCCTAACACTATTCTTACGTCAATATTTAAAGTTAATTTTCTTTATCTTGTACATAAAGTATTTTATTATAATTTAATCAATTTTACTTCATTATATTTTTATTTATACATATTATAATTATAATTTTTTTATTTTATTATTATTTTTCAATTTTGTGAGTGACATTGTTATTTTTATATTTTTTTTTCCATTCTTATTTTTTTTTGTATATATTGTATGAATAAATACTTAGAACATGAATAATTATTGCTTTTAATTTTAGTATATTGTATTATTTCTCTTCAATAAAAAAAAAAGTACAAATTTGTAAAAATATAGTTGTATGCTAATATAATTTATTGTTATATTCTTTAAGAAATCAATACAATTATTTAATAATCATAAGTATCTGATTTTAATAAATGTTTTTTAAATCTAAAAAAATACAATATTTTTTCTGATTAAATTATAAAATAGTCCTTCCGTAATATAATGTATAAATATTTCAAAATAAACTCATAATTATCTTGATAAAAATGATCTTTCTAATCTCTCACTAAAATTATCTAGTTTTAAAATTTAATATTTATACAAAAAAATTATCAAAAGAGTAAGTTTAAAATAAAAAAAAAAAAACTCTTTAATTTTTTGTAGCTTCTTCTGAATTTTTCTTGATTGAGAGGAGGATCCCGGAATTAGATGAGTAATGAAAATTTTAGGGGAAGGCACATATTACGAGAAAATCCAAGTATTTGTTAATAGATCCTTCAGGAGGATACTCTGTATCTACAGGCCTGAAGTCGTTCCCAATAAGGAATTAAGAATGAGGACTAAACTGAAGCCAATGGAGGAACTAATCAAGAAAATAAAATAGAAGTGGATTGGTCACAGCTTAAGGAAGCAAGCCCACTACAGAAGAGCATGCACTTGATTGGAAGCAAGGGTGATCGAGAAACACGTTGAAGAGAATCACAACTGCTGCGATAGTGGTTCGATTCCGGCCTTGGCGAGTTGACTTTGATTTCGCGGTGTTCTCTTGGAGTGAAAACTCGACCTTCTTACTCTGGTCAGAATAAGGTGATAATCTGAGTGAGGAGCGCCTTTGGGCATCTTCCGGAGTCCTGCCCTTACCTTCACTAGTGGGGGGAAGAGCTCGGTTAGGAGTTTCCTAGGCTGAATGTAAATGGGAATGATTTTGCTTAAGATATTATTTTACTTTATTTTTTATTTATATTTATTTATTTATTATTATTATTTTCCTACCCTTTTATTTCTTATAATTTAATTTATATATTTGTAATTATGGAGTGAATGAGCTCTAACATCCATATTACCATTGTCTAAAAATATTACAGGATGTAATATTACAAAAGAAAAATTTTTTTTGCGGATGGCAATGAGTTGGGGCAAAGCCACGATGTTCAGTAGGAATTATTACCACTGTAGTGGACATTTAAATGTGAATCTTACGATACATTGTAAATACATTAAACTTTAAATTAAAAAAAAAATACTAAAGAATTCGGTTAGGTAATAACATAGAGATTTAAATATAAAAAATTCTGTAATATATTCTATAATATTAGTATTCCGTCCTATGACCTCCAGAGATTAATCAATGGCCATACTACGTAACAAAAATTCTCAACGCATACTCCTGCCTTATTGGGTCTGTTTTCTTTACCTTATTGATCTCATCAAATTTAATTAAGAGCGGTACTCAGCATTATAATATCTAACAATTAGCAACAATGTTAAAACGAGAGTCGTCCAGTAACTTTTGTAAACATGTATAAGCGTAAGTGTGCGGCAGAGGTTTGAGAGCTTACACTCAGCCACCACTCGCTAAGCCAATGACATGGTTGAAAAATTGAAAAAGAAACACTGGGATCTCCTAAAAGCCCACTTTGTCCTCCACCATGGACGTTAATGTCGTACTTAAATATGTTTAATTAATATTTAATTTCCTTTTTTTTTTTTATTGATTTAATATAGTTATTTTTTTATCCTAAATATATTAATGCTTACTCAAATCACTATTATTGATCATCTAGTGCTCTTAAACTTGGAGGGTTGATGACTTTTTGTAAACTTAAAATAAATAAAAAAAACTTAAGGATTTTCGTTAAACAACCAGTATTGTAGTGAAGTGTCCTCATATAGGAGTAAACAATCGATAATAATAAGAAGTGCGAACTAATTTTGACAATTAATAATGTAGTCACACCTCATATCACATCCTTAGAATTAGGCTGAATTATGAGACACCAGATGAAACTAAAGTTTTATATATTATGTTTTTAAATTGTTGATGGAACGATGTCCACTAATGGTTCCTTAAGTGTTGGAGGAACAAATGAAAGAAACCTGACAAATCGTTACTAAAGGGGTCTCAAACGGAAGCGGATAAAGGCACGGTTTCCAGATGTCAACAGGACTCGTAAATGAATCGTAATTTGTATTGACCCCCAGGAGTTGAGCAGAGAATTAATGTCGCCGACGGGACAGGTACATGTGTCTAGTGGGCAGAGGGGAAAGAAAGGGGGAGCAGGGGGGATAAGGGGGGCGACCCCCACTACCGCTGACCAGCGCCACCTCGATCGACGACGGCTAAAATAATAGCTGGCGACCACCCGACTCGCCTTTCCTAGTCCCAGGAAGGAACTTAAAAAATGACGTAATTATTCCCAGGTGCCAGTTGAGTGACGGAGCTCTTTGGATTTTTGGCCTCGGTCTCAGTAGCACTTATTAACTCGGCTAAAGATAGAAGGACACAAATACGTTCGAGGACAGTTTCTCTCCCAGGTCATCATTCGACCATCACTATCACACATTCTCTCTCTCTCTCTCTCTCTCACACACACACACACACACACACACAAGCAAACACACGCATTCATTCTGGTCAAGAATATTTTTCGAAGGTGAAACATGTCTGCCTTAGAAACCAAATGCCTCTTATAGTTATGAAATTTTATAGTATTTTACTAGCAATGCTTCTGTTTTTATTTTTATTTTTTTCAATTATATAAAAGTCCATAATATAATTGACTCACTGGATTTATAAAATATACTCATCGACGAGTGTGAACTTGAACGCTTGCTCGACAAACGCACTGATTTCCCAATACACAACAAAAAGCTAGTTTACATGTCTATTATCAGGACTGTTCGGACTTCCGGCATTGAACCATTGGGTCCTAACCACCTGTTAAATCCTTCCCGTGTCCAATGCCTCCAGTCCAAATACTACATGATATTTTAATTTACCTTCTTTTCTCCCTTAATGAAGTGATGCAAAACGAAAAAAAAATCTCGATTGTGGTACAACTAACCAAAAATATGCAGTTTTCCAAAGTATACTTCAATAGCACATCGAGCCTCAAATACGCATCTTAAAAATTCTATTGTTCTGAGCCGTATAATAAAAAATAAATAAACATTAACAAATTACTTTAAAACATGTATAGGTAACAGGTTTTCAAGCATTCTGAAGAATTCTTTAGTTTACATATCATTTCTTAAAATATAAATAAAGATCTTTAACATAGGGGGAATAAAATGCTCTTGGAAGCTTTTATAAAAAAAAAAAAAAAATTGATAGCCTTAAAGAGAATGGTGAGAATAGAAACCACTACAACCAGTAGACCAAAACCACCAAAGGATTAGACTTTTCAACATAAGCAAACAAACTTGGAGAGACTTCATTGTCAAAGGCCACTGTTACTAGCCACAACTAAACCACAAATGACACGCGCCACTGACCACACGCGTCTTGACTACCCGGCGCCTAGTGCTACTCAAATAGGTGCCGATCCATAGGAAGGTGCGTATTTGTTATGGAATACCGGTAAAGTTCCGTAAAAAAAATTGAGAACAGAATACAAGCTATGAAACAATCGATGAATTGTGATGATTAATGATTGCAGGAAGATGAGCCGGATGGTGTATTAAGAAAGGTAAAAAATAGCGGGAACTTAAAGAATAGTGAAGCTGAATATCAACTCTTTGAAGAGTTATCGTACAAAAATTAATCTATATCTAGTGGTTAAGGAACAGAATCATCTAATGGGTTATGGAACCGATGCATATTAGGGAGAAAAATATGGCAAAATACCATAATAGAAAGAAAAATATGATGATAATGTTAAGCCATGTCTTACTTCCTATACATTAAGGAAGGCCAATAGAACAGAATGCTGACATCTATTCAATATTATGTCTCAAGTTCCTATTCCTATTCCTATACAACTGTACACAAGTAACTGGCAGCTGTTCCAAAGAAACAGATTCCAAAACATTGGAAGAATCTAGACAACGAATAATGATCCAAATAAATTTCATTATCATCCACTAAAACTATGATTGCATATGCAGGGCTTAGGTTAATTCAAGAACTTTTAATGAAAACAATTACCTACAGAAAACAAAAAAACAAACATCGAAACTGGAAAACTGTTTCTATCCTAAGATGGCTGTTCCCATGAATTCAAAAATAATCTATTTTCTCATCTTCCATGAAAATATTATACACGTTTTTAATTTTTATAAAATAAAGTTTTTTTTTGTTTTTTTTTAATTTTAGAAGTAGTGAAGTCATCAAGGACTCAATTCCCTTGGCCAAATATAATAAATTGATGATAGTATTGGTATATTACAGTATTTCACCATTTTCAGTTTTTTATTTATTCCGTTATGGCTGAAACATAGATGTATGTGAAAAATATTTTTGAAAAATTATTATTATCAAACTATTTTGCAAACATCGTGATATAAGATGTTAGTAATACATGTTATGAAGGGAAAAAAAATCGAAACTGGAAAACTTTTTTTTATCAAAGGAGGATTGTTCATCACGAATTCAAAAACAATATATTTTCTCCTCTTCTATGGATATTTAATATTATAAACTTTTTTAATTTTTATGGAAAATAAGGTAGTGTGGACATATAACGATTTACTTGGGGAAATATAATAAATTGATGATAGCTAGAATTAGTATTTTAATATTTTATTATACTGTTTTCAATTCTGTAGTAATTTCATTTGGACTGAAACAATATTTTTGGAAAATAATATAATATACCGAAGGACCATCCCATTCTTCAGAACTTTTATATCTTCTGTACCAAAGACAATGAACTATCAATATACTATTAAATTTTAATTTTTAAAGAACAAGGGGAGATCCTATAACACCCTTCAACCAACTATATGCCTCTAACGTCTATTTTTCATGTTTAAATTAATACGTAATTATTATTATTATTAATATTAGTATAAAATGTAGTAATTAGTATAAATTATTATTACTACTTACCCTGATCTTCAGAGTCGTCCTGTTGTTTGGAGTCAGGGGGTGGTTGTCCAGCAACTGTGTTGTTGTTACTCTCAGTTGCCTGGTGGAGTGCCGGTCCATGCAAGTGATGACCCTTCATCATACCCACCGAACTCGTTTCTTCTTCGTCCTCTTCGTCACTTCCGGAAAAGGGGGCTTCACCTGAAACGTAAAAATTCTTTTTTATAACAGAATAGACATTTCACTAAATTATTCAACTACTTTACAATTTTCTATAGAGCTTCAAATGTTTACATTACTTCATCGGGTTGGTGGTAAAAATGATCAAGTGTTATTTCTCTCAACGTCACTGGACTAGCTTTACCTTTTGAAGATTATATAAATCCAAGCATATGACTAAATCGAGGGGACTCTATGTATCTATATACATATATATGTATATATGTTCGAAAAAAAGTATATGTATATATCTATATGTGGGAGTGGGTAGCACTAACTCCAAGGACCAGAGTTCGAATCCGCCTGTTGCAGATAATTTACATTTACAGATTTATTTATTTTTTTTTAATATCTCTGTATATGTATAGAAAAAAAAATTAATAGCGAAGAATTAATGCACTTTTATTTTAGAAAAAAAATCATAAAAATTTTGTTTTGGAGCGAATAAAAAAATAATTTCAAAATTACGACTAAAGATTTTTAAAATGGGCTAAAATTTTTAAGAAGAGAAAGTTTAGAAGTTCATTATAAAAATCATAACGAAAAGCGAGAATCTACCTAAATACATAAAAAAAAAAAAAAAAAATTGATAGCATAAAAAAGATAACAAACAAATATTCAATCGCCATTGATAGCAAATTATTTTTTGTAGTTTTTGGTTTTTAAATTTTTTTCTACTGTTACCACTTAAAATTGTGTTAGATTTATATTACGAGTATGTTGAGTTTGTTCAAAAGTCAATCTATTGAATTGGATCTAAAACTTTTTGATTATGTGGATCGGAAAATAGACAACCTTGCAAATAACACATTTAAGAGGTTAGCACAAGTTACCACTAATATACCCTAAAATATCTCTACTCCCTATTATATCTCTAAAATCCCAATGTCTTACCTTCACAAACATCGATATTGGATTTAAATATTAGCAGCTCCGAGTGTATTTTTTCCCCATAATTTTGAATTGAATGAAATCTCAAATTTCACAATTTTTGGGGGTTTTAAAATTATTAGGGTTACCGTTACTCATCCTTCCCCTCCCCCAACCAAAAAAAATGGTGATTTCTTTGATAGTAATACATTAATAGCAATATAAAAACTTTTTTTTTGGTATTACAGTTATAATTTTTCATTAATCTAAGATCTATTACTTATTAGTATAATTACTATACTATAAATAATTTTACATTTTAGTAATTATTATTATTATAATTATACAATCACTGCTCGGACGGGATCCGATATCAACTACTGGAGTCTTGAGTTGGATTTGGTAATCAGTGTAAGGTTACTGCAGTAAATTGGATTCATTTTCCATCCCTACCAGGTATCGAGTCGTTTAAACGTTGTCGTATACAAGTCGTACAAAACTAGTTATGTAACGTTTATTGGTTCTAAATAATGCCCTTCATAGTTATGGAATATAATATATTTTATAACTTTTAATATGGTAGCATATGTCTTACAAAGGTAAGACAAAATTAAAATGGAAGTTTTATTGTTTGTTGAGACATGTAATTTATGGCAGTCGATAAAAATTTTGTTTGGTTCTAGGTGTCAAATTTTCATTGTTTAAACTTAACTGTTGTAGATACTAAAGCGATATTCCGGATATCAAGCGAAATATTAGCACATTATTTTAATTGTTAATAAATTACTCCTGAACTATTCTTTTCCTGGATTATTATTTTCCCAGTAAATAAAATTCAATCCAATCTGAAACCAAAATGAGTTATGTGCGACCGTTAGTTTTTACAATATTTTATATTTATTATTTTCAATAGAATTTAATAAAAAAAAAATCTTTATTACAACAACCCAGGAAGGGTACTTGTAATTGTAATGGAAATTGTATAACAATTTTTACACCATAAAAAGACTTTCATATTTGAATACTTTGCATTTCTAAAGTAAAAAGGATAAATCCTTAGTTAGTTCTTAAACAATATACATTGTTGTACACTACTTCGAGATACCGTATTCAATGACTTTCTTTATGTTGCAGTAGCTAAGTCGGAGATACAATTTATAATTGCAGGTCAGGTGAGGAGATGTTTGCTAGTCGAACTATGTTCGGTAAAGTTTTCCCATTAAACTTCAGTTGAGCCGGTAAATTCGGGCCGAAGCAGCCTCGATATCCCCCAACGTTTTTGCTACCTTCCAAACTCTTACAAGATATTTTTAAATTTTGATCTAAATAAAAGAAAAAAGACTAATATGATAAAGATTTTCGTTTCTTTATTAATTATTCAAATTTTGTTTAAAAAAAAATGGAAAATTTTCTTATAATCCAGAAAAA